>NC_085001.1:12807323-12857323 GCF_963854185.1 Sardina pilchardus | reverse complement strand
TACCATCTCATTGCTGTTCAATAGAACCTCAATCTGATGCTTGGGCAAACAAGAGTGTTTAGTGAGACTACTCTAAGGAACTTCTGGCAGAAAGCTACAGCATAAGTAAGCGTCTGAAATTGGTCCCATGTTCCTCACCCTGAGACTAAAGCATTGGGACTACACGGTTTGTTTCTTGTGCAGCTGGGCAAATAAGAACTGAATATAAAATGTGGCCTATAACACAATAAGAAAGGCCATAAACCATAACAATGCTTTCCTTGTAACTCCTGTGAAGTGTCTGACTGTATGTGTGTATGTGTGTGTGTGTGTGTGTGTGTGTGTGTGTGTGTGTGTGTGTGTGTGTGTGTGTGTGTGTGTGTGCGCGCGCGTGTGTCATATACAGTCCACTTATGTTATCAGTGAATCTGTAGATGAGCCAAAGTTTTTATGCTTAAGGTTGCTGATCACATGATAATCAATACCTGTACATAATGAATGCATTCTGTGAGCTGCCACTGCCTAAGGAGAATATGCATAAGAGCAAAACGACGTGTTTCCAATGCCTGAATCAATGACCCTCTCATTCATCACCCACTTGTCTGAATAGGGGTGAAAAAGTGCAATCTATCAGCTAACAGGGGCAAATGCTTAAAAGCGCATCAGCTGCTCAAGCTCACTAAAGTGAGTGAGTGCGGGACACCTCTTTTTCACCGCCAAACAAGAGACAAATGGCTTTCAGAGCAATTTGGAAAGAATTCACAGCGCATATTTCAATTCCGTCCCCCCTTCTGATAAAAAACATTTGCAAGCGAAGAAGAGAAACTTCATCTCAGCGCTGTATGGCGGCATTTTTCTTCCGGGGCGCAGATAAAGGGGCCCGGGAACACAATCGGATGAAAGGCAGCACAAAGAGAACACGACGGGCACGCCACGCGAAACACAAGCCGTTATCTCTCCTCCCCCCCCCGTCCCTACCTGTCTCCATTCGTGCAAATCCAAGGATCCACTTCCCTTAATGTTGACAAAGGAGGCAGGAGGAGTTATCGCCGTGGTGCCAGGTGTTTCTGGGTGGGGGGACATCAGTAGTGGCTGACGCCTCCGACTCTGTACCTCCCCTTCCATACAGCAGATCTGATAAAGAGAAATATGATGGCATCATCAGTATGCACAGCGTTCTATCAGACTTTCAGCTCCGTTGGTGATTAACTCTAACGCGGGCAAAAGATTGTTATCATTTGATATATAAAAAAAAATCTCTTTTTTTCCCCACCAGGAATCTGAGGCAAGAGGCCAAGGAGAAGAAATAAGTCTATTATGCCGGATTAGAGAGAATTTGTATTGATACATTAATAAAAACTCATTCCTTGATGGGATGAAATTACATAGTATTTTCTGTCTGCATAACAAAAGCAATGCAGTCAAATAAAATCGTTCAGGAGGAATTGACGGTTGGAATGTCAACTAACAAGAAAAGGCTTACGGTTACGGTGAGACACCATCACTATAACGGTATAACCTGTGTAGATGTACTGCGTATGCTCTAAATGTAAAGGTTCAGGCACCCCCTGCTTCTCACACATGTTTTGATTTGTATCAACAATGTAACTAGCAACATTGTTATGGATTGGTCTGCATGAATGCAACATATTACTGTAGCCCAGCAATAACGAACAGTAGGCTAGCCTGAATAATTACCATCCACTTTATTCTCATTCAAGTGCCCTTCCTCCTCAGACCACAAGGTGGAAACAGACTGTGAACTCAGCCAATCCATTACTTTTAACTATTTCAGCACATAAATGTCTCGCTGTCTCACTTCCATGTGTTTCTCCAAAGACACTGTAACAGTGTTCTCCCTCTGCTAACATCATTGGCATTGGCTTGCCTCGTGTGTTATTCTAATTCTATTACTCTATTCTATATCAATAGTTAAAGACACAAAACTCAAATCTCTAATCAATACTATCCATTACTGTTAAAGTAATCGCTTGCACCAGCAGGAAGCCAGGAGTGCGCAACATTTTGAACAATGTGCTCTCTGATGGTAAAGGATGATAAAGGAATATGGGCAACCACCTTACTCAACAAGCCTAAATGCACCCGGACCCTGATATTGATCTGGAATGCTGGAAAGCGTGGCAGTTAACATAAGTGAATGAAAAGCAGTGCTCAACATGTATAGGAGCTCCTTCAGGACTGCTGGAAAACCATTCCCAGAGCCTGACTTACGGTGGCTGAGAGAATGCCAAGAAATGCTGTCATCATAGAAAAGATTGGCTGGTTTGAAGGGCCTAATATATAAAACATGTTGCTTTGTTTTATTACTTTTCTTTTATTGTTTAACTACATAACCCCACACTTATTACTTCATTTTAGTGCTGTTCCACAATGTAAAATAGCCAGAAAAAGAAAGACCCATAAACAAGTAGGCGTTTCCAAACCTTTGGCCAGTTGTGTAACTTAGTGTAATCACATCACAGGCCCACTGGTGAGAGCATCTCTCAATAAGGCTATAATGTGTTTCTGAGTATACGCACCAACATTTAAACTTTAAATCCTAATCGGACACCTCTTTAGAGTCGGACACAATCCACCCGCTGACAGTGATGGATGGCACAGTTCATTGATCACTGTATCAATAAGGTGGTGATACCACTGCATTACTCACACAGGGATTTCTGATAGTGCTGATGGTGGAAAGGTCTGTGTTTAGGGGGGAACCTGTATGGACTGCAATGAGTAAATCTGCACCAGTCGGCCGTTTTCAAAGTGTACAGTATACAGTACGAAAGGGTAAGTTTGCAAAAGTGCATCTTCGTTTTTTGTTCTGTTTCTCCGTGTGCATTGTCATTCAGTGTATAGGCTTTTCTTTTAGTTGGCTTTTAGAGGAGACACTGTGTCTGCAGCACTGATGTGTGGGACCAAACTTTTTCAGGAAGTGCTAGTAGTCTCAATTGCTAATAACATATAGTTCCACATTTGTAAAACTCGCAACTTCCCAAACTGATGATAATTTGATGAGTCTATTTGCAATCTCATCTTCAATTTCATTGTTGAGATTTTACCCATTTTCATTTTCGCTTCCACAACAATTCATATAATTGCCCAATCATTGTATACACCTAATTATGACATACAACTTTCAATGCAGGAATGATTTTTCTAAAGCGTCAGAAAGTTTTAGTTTGTGAAATTATTAGTCAAAATATTCTTGCTCTTCAAAACTTCTTCCATCTAAATGTTAATGTTAAATCACAAGTCTACAGGCATCCTTTCATCTCTCTCTCTCTCTCTCTCTTTCTCTCTCTCTCTCTCTCTCACAGACACACACACGCACGCGCACACACACACACACACACACACACACACACACACACACACACACACACACACACACACACACACACACACATACACTGTACAGTAGGGCAGGCTACACACAGTTTTGAGTCTGGGTGAGGGGGACATGCAGGATGCGGAAATGATAAAACCTCTAAATGAGGACATTCATACAGTCTTACCCTAAATTTAAATGCACTCACTTAGCATACTACTATACTATTGTGCTTTCAAGAAAGTAATGAATTGATGTAGGCTATATTAGGCTAATGGATAGAAGACATTTAAGACAAATGTGTAGGCCCAACTGCTACAAGAGTGCAAGCCTCTTATGGAGCAAAGCTTAGCGACTTGTGAAAGTATAACATCTGCTATGCTATACAAATATTGCATTACCAACAGTAAAACAACAGACCTGTAAGTAATTTCAGTAGTTAGTTTCAACATTAGCTTGCCAACAAAAATATGAAGCACCTGTCAATGTCATCTTACCTCCGTTTTTGCATGCTTTTAGCCAGAGACACTTTGTTTTAGCATCCTAGCCGCATTCTTGAATTGCTAGCCAATGTTATGCCAGAGACACTTTAAAAATACTTTTTGCTAGCGCATTCTCCTGGAAGTTAGGATTCCCTTTTATCTTTAAAGCCTTTGCCCTTCGTTGTTCGGTCCTCTTCCCTGTTTTGTTGGTCATCTTATCATGTCCGGGGTACTTTTATTCCCTTTATTTTAACCTAAAAAAGTATTTCTAATTGCCGTCTTCTTGCCAAACTGCTTGAACGGCTCGACGACTCCACTTCAGACTAAACGTCATCAAATGTCTACTGAGGCTGCAGTAGCCTACACACAACCATGTCATTGCCTCATGTTCACAACTCTTTGGACAATCTATTTATTAGACTCTCTTTTGACATATAATTTATTATATGCCATAAAACATTAAACCTTGCAGTCCAGGATCTGGCACTGGCCCACTGTAAAGGTGGCATCAGCTTCTTGGTTGGCACACAAGCCCTCCACTAGGCCTACTTCCTGTGGATGTGTGGGCATGCTGGAGAAGCACCAAAGTTAAGCTAAATGTGAAATTTAAATTTCTAAACAGGAAAAAAAGTGCCAATGGTGAAAATATATCACTTGGCATTTAATAGCGCTATTTGTTTCAGGCAATTTATTCATTTGGGATGTGTTGGTTCTACAAGTTCTGGCAGATAGATCCCTTGAACGTTTTCCCCTGACAATAATGAAAAATGAATCCTCCCTGAGAGCACCTACTAATGCCAAGCAATATGATTATTTAAACATTACCATTAACCTTAGTAATGTTGTTCGTCCTTGGAAGCTTCATCTCTGCCAACTAGGAGGCTATTTCCAAAGGCTTTATTATTTTTACTTCACATGCTAATTGGATGAATGTGGCTAATCATTAGTGAACTATTTGAAATTATATTATGTCTAACATAATATTTTGATGGCAGTTCTGTGAAGAGTGCAGTGACAAACCTGAAGTGGCCTTTTCGTTTGGCAGTAGTAAGATGGATAGTCAAGTCAAGGGTAATGAAAAAAAAGCTCATTGGAGGGGCATCACTGAAGGAACTCCAGGCCTATTCTTTGAACAAAGGCAACCAAAGCGTTTTAAAATGTATGATGTTAGACAGTGTGTTGATTAACAAGCACAACTCTGTACACCTGAACAGTCAATCTTACTCAAAATAATGATTGAACACAAATCCTTGGAAAATTAAAGTGACTCAGTTTAAAGAGCAACTCAGCAGATTTTACATGCTGTATTCCAACCATAGGTTGATCACATCACATTTCCATTTGTTTCCTTTTTTGAGTTTAAACAGTTATAACGTCTAATATGTATAATCAATCATTAGATCTTGTCCCACACAGTTCTATTTTTTGTGTTATTTTGCATGTCACTTCAAACTCCCAATTTGTCCTAATTGTGTCCATTGCAATTAATGTATTTCATTCATCAGCATGAAGGCCAAGCTGTTTCCTGCTTCCTCACATCTGCTGTCGCACGACTGCGATTCGAACAAGGCTGGGATTAATGCAGAGTGGCCGCTTTACATATTCAATAAAAAGGACGCTGGCACGGGCCCGGTCTCATCCCTTTTGATTTACAAAGAGACAAAGTCATACTGATGAATGACCTCATCTCTCCCTTTACATTCATGCCCAGGTATTGGATTGAATCCCTCCTCAAATAGAAAGGGAGAAGCCGAGGAGAGACGAGGCTCAAAGCTCAGCCCCCTAACATCCGCCACCGATTCCCCCCCGTCCTGCCAAATCTAAAATCAATAAACGGTTTCTTTCCGAGCACAACCTGCTGAATCCATAAAAAAATTAATGATGCCCATATAAAGATGCAGTCGGTTCTCAACGCTCCTCCCCCCCCACCCCCCACCCCTCCTCCGTGGATGTCTGCGCCAGGCCTCATTTCCACACAGGAAAGAAAGAAAGCAACTTTGAATTTTTCCGAAGCCCAGTTTTGTTGATGGTGTTGCTGAGGCGGTTCGCTGTCAGTTAACATCAGTTTAGCTTTCCCCCTGATGCGCGGTGTTAGCACGGCTTCCCAGGAAAACCTGCGGGTCAGGCAGGAAATTAGCATATGCATCAGGGTCAAGGTGAAGCAGAAGCCAGGTGAAGGCAACAATGTTCAATCAATGCGCAGGATCCTCCAGTGAAGGACACACACCAATACAACCACTCAATTACATGACAGGATACATTTGATAGAGACTAATGTGATGATGTGAATGTATGTGTGCGCACCGGTGTGTCTGCATTGTGTGCCAGGGTGTACTGTAATTCTGTGTTTGCCTGTGTGTGTTTATGCTAAACAAAGTGTATCAAGTTCTTTCTGGCATAATATGTGCTTCCATTTCTAACACATATTACCATTATTTAAATAGGAGGCGCGTTCAAGAACAGTGAGCTTGGAGAGAAAATGGAAAACCAAAAATCAACAATATTAATCATCAAGATATATATTCCATTTTGATATCTCTTTTAGTGCTGTCCTCCTTATAATACAAGTGATCAATTACTATGTAATTCTCGATGAATATACTTTCTGTTTTCCAACATTTAAGTTAATGATGCATTTTGCTCTGTGTATTACTTAGAAGCAGGTCCATTAAAGACAAGTCATAGAAACATAAAGGAAACTGGTCTATAATCGCTCCTTAGCAATTTGGTACTCATCCTTGTTGGTATTAACACAAAGCCACATGAGGTGAAGAACTGAACTATAATGGGGTTTTGGAGCTGGCCTATTTTACTCACAGTGTGCGCTCCAATTGCAATGATGTTGATAATTGAAATACTGTATCTATGAAGAATACATGCCACTATAAGGCAGCCTAAGAAGCATCCTGGGAACAGAAACACTTTGGTTGGAAAGGTTAAGCGCATCTTGAATTTCAAGGGACAGTGCATTAGGCCTAAATATAACAAGAAACCACGATTAATCCATAGAATTACTCCATAAAATGAACGGAGAGAGAGGCTACAGTATATGCTTTCCTCTCTATATGTGCAGTAACCCATTCTGACACCCCTACCCTTGGCATAACTCACTAGTAGTGGGTTAGACCAGTTAGCATAATAGCTCCCAAAACTGCACTTTTCTCATTATACACATACAAACAGACACACACGTGTCTATGCACGTACACACACACAGACACACACTTACACTCACACTCACATTCACTCTCTTGGCGATTAGAAACGGTCTGTGACAAATGGTCAGTGGCGAAAAGCTAGAAAATAGAAAATAAAAAATAGATTTAGGGGTGTGTCCAGTCCACATTCTTTGCTATCAAACGTACTGTAAGGTACAATTGTTCAGAAAGGTTGTTATTGTGTTTCTTAATCATTCATGTGTTTTGGGCGTAATACCCTTTCAACTGTGTATCAGAACAGAAGGATTCCACTAAACCTTGATAAACCTTTTTGTGACTACCGGTACATGCATTCTGCACTCGCCTATTATTTGAACTCAAACTATCATGACCGTGGTCTCATAGGCAAAACAGATCTACACCGTTATTTACTTTCACTATTGACCAGGTTTTTCTTGGTCAGTGGCGTAATGATTTTTAGAGGGTGTAAGATAGCAATTTTTGGATCGTGTGCCAGACCACACCCTCTGCCACACCTCTGGGTGCAAACTTTAATAACAGTGGAGCGCATATGCAAAGTCCGACCGTCACTGATTGGGTGTAAGATAAGAGAAAGCTTTGCGTTGAGCTTTGTGCCGCGTCTCTGGTCGCGACGATAGAGGTCTCACTCTCTATTTCACACACACACACACACACACACACACACACACTCCACAGAACTGCTGAATCCAGGGCCAGACTGACATGTGAGGCCCAGCAGCCTGCAGTATAACTCTTAGAAAAACATTCCGCCGCCCTTGCTGCCGCCGGCCCGAGGTGCTGCTGCCTTCAACTCCTCCTGCTTGATGGACAGCATCCCCACCATCCATCCCAGTGACTTTCCAGTACGCTCACATTTACAATACATAAACCAATTGCCTGGTGACAGCTGCCTGGAGCAGCCTGTGGGGCTCTGGATCCTGGGTGGCCTATTATAATGTAATATTTTTCAGATCCTTCTTCATTATTTAGGAAGCACGAGAGCACCGCACAGGGCTCTAAAATCAAAAAGAGTCGCATTTCCTCTGATATCACATCTTAAACATCTGGACAGTATACAGTATATTGTTTAAAAAATGTGTATCCTATTGTGCTTTTACACAGTACACACACACACACACACACACACACACAGTGAGAGTAAAGTTCACTTGAAGCCAATTAAGCGATTGAAACAGGGCCCAGGCTGCATATATGGCCCTGTCTTTGGGATGTGCCTCAGCACTTAGCTGAGTATGTCTCACTCTTTCTGTCGGTGCCGGTTTTCAATGCCGCAGCCCCTAATGACTCCCTGCTGGAGACCCACTTTGCAGTCCCCAGATGCAGAAGGCTTTCAATAATGGTCATTTACAGTGCAATGGTTAGTTAAGCACTCCTAATTTCCGCTGGAACAAATGGAGCAGAATCCTAACAAAAGCCTGCCTCGCGGACCCTGTCGAGAGGAGAAATGTGAAACCTTTTTTTTTTTCTTCCCCTCTCGATGCTGCAGGAGGTACACTTAAATCACATTTACAGCCACATCAAGGAATTCAAGTTGCGCTGAGTTGTAATGCTGTTAAGTGTTTTATTTCAACTTAAAAGGGGTGTTTTTATAAAGCCACATAAACTATCATCAAACTATCAAGCCCACTGGAACTCTGGGAAACTAAGACATTGCACACAATAGATACCCATGCCATATACTGTAGCTGTCTACATCTGTCACATGTACATTTGGAGTTACTGTAGTTCTTATGAGTTTGACTGGATAAGTTCAGTAGGGCTTGTGCAATACCATCTGAGGATTTTCTGAAGATCATCAGAAGCGTATAGCCCTGAAGAGATGATATTGAATGAATAAGCAGAGTATTTGGATGAAGGCTAACTTTACTTTAGAGGCTATTCCCCTTTTGAACTTAAAAAAGCTCCCAGCCCCCTCCTCCTCCCTCTCCTGGGACTAACCCCCCCCCCCCCCCCCCCCACACACACACACACACACACACCTGTCTGTCCTGATCTCCTTTGTCCTGTCTTGTACGTCTTATATGTTGTGTTATGTCTTACAGTATGTGTCACTATGCCTACATGGAGAAATTGCCCCTCGGGGATCAAGTTTTTTAAATGGAATTTAATTGAATTTTCTCTGACAAAGAGGGTATGCAACTTTGGCCCATCAAAACGTTCAGATGCTATTTCACAAGCCCATTTACAACTTAGGCCTACTGTACATCCCTATAATGTGGCTGGGGAATAAAATGGTCCATTTTAGTGCCCCTCATGTTTATTTGGCCCCCACATGAATAATTAAGTGAGCCTTACAGCAAGGACCATTCACAACAGGCTCCAGCAACTGCTTCCTGAAAAGTTTGTTAGTGGTCGATTCAAAGTCTGAGATTTGCATACGAAGGAGAAGACCACTGCGCTACCGATTCATAATAGCTTTTTGACTATGCTCTGAACTCTATTCAACGAAGCTAAGGTAAAAAAACCCAATCCATTTCATGTCATTTTTAAGCCAAACAGTCCTCCCTTATTGTTATCCAATGAGAAAGAGTGAAAATAGTCCCGTGGCTGATATTGCTAACATCCACTGAGAGGAGACCCAACAGGTCTCAAAAGTGTTCACAGAGCAACAGGCGTAAAGTTGTATGAGACAGATGCTGGAATAAACCCGAAGCAGCATAACAAAGGGATGCCTGTTTTGGGAGATTGTGTCATGTGGGCATGCCAGAGGCTGTCTCTACCTGCCAACAACAGACAAGACGATGCCCCAGGGCCAATCGCAAAGGCTCCTCAATGCAGGACCATGGCGCTCCATAAATAAGTCAAAACTGTCCCCGAAAAATTTGACAAGAACTGAGACCAAAGATATTTTGGATTTTGGATTAGGGCTGCAACTAACAATTATTTTCCTAGGCCTAGTTTATCTATTAACATTCAGTTATTTTCTCATTGGTTAACTGGTTAGTTGTTTGGTTGTAGCCTTGTTGACTCCAGACCCTTCTCAGTTGAGACTGAGAATGGGTCTGGCAAAGGTTCATTGACTTACGAATGCCAGCAGGGGTGTAACTGGGTGTAAATAGTGAAATTAAACTTTTTGGTGCATTAACTCTTAACAAATTAAAACGGTAATCCAGTAAACGAAGGTTTTAAACAGTTGTTTACTCAAACCCAAAGAAATACACTCCCATGCCAAATTAGCGATTGTATTTGCGTGCACGTGCTTTAAGAACATCAGAAATGGGCCTCAATGGCCTCTTGGCCCGATGGACCCACAATGTCAAATGTCAAATAAAATTTGCCAAAAGGCTCTTTTAAAAGTACATGATGAATCATACCGTATGTAGTCCTGGATTATTTTTTAAATAAGACAAATATGGTTTTGTGTGGAGGGGTTCCCAAGACATGGACAACCTTTAATCCTTGATATAGGGCAGGACTCATTTTGGCTCAAAAACTACAGTAAAATATGCTGCTACCAGATGAGACAATGAATCCAAACAGTGAGGTTTGAAAATAGACGCTGATGCCCAAGGAAGTCCTATTACATATTTAGACTTGAAAGAATGCTGAAAGAATGCTATTCCTCTCCCATAATCCTTTGCAACTCTTAGTTGGCCAAACCTTTACAAGGACACTCTCCTCAGCAAGCAGTTTCATCTTGCTTCATATATCTAACTCTTATCTGCATATCAGCGGAAATCAATATTATGCTCAACTGTATCCTGGGGGAGTTTATAGCTGAGGGAAGAGCAGGAACGCAAGAGAGACTTCTGTTCTGAGAGATGTGAAATTCATTGTTTACAAGCAACTGATAGTGATCTCAGCCTTATCTCAGACATAATATTGCACTTTCTTTGACATCAAACAGGGTTTGAGGCCTAGAGTATGTCCTAGATGTGTAAGAATTACACTTTGGTCTAGCAGGCAAAAGTTTTGACATAAATAATGACAAGCATTACTAAGCCATCCAGGATTAATTAGCATATGTTCAAACACTATGATTATTTATTTTATTTATTTAATTGTTCATTCAGATAAGGACAGTGCATAATAATGAACATCAGTACAAGAACACAATGTAAATATGCTAGAGTTAGCAGCACCATAGTTTCCATCTATTGTCCCCATAGGCAGATACATAAAAAAAAAACATAAAAACAACTCTATACAGAAAATGACTTATTCCATTTGTGCATAGTAAAATGTTTGTTGAATGTTAATATTTGCCTATAACAAATATTATCATCTTTTTTTACATTTCTTTGACATCACTTCTAATCACTTGACATGGTGCAATCAAGATGCAATCTATAAGCCATCAGATGTAGTCACTAATATACTTTGCAGTCATTCCATGGCAAATAAAATCTCAAGAAAATAAACTGCTATTTAATACTTCCTACCCACCATCCTTGGGGACATCTTGGTGATTTGGCATGCATGGAATGACCCATTCTTTGAAACTGATAACTGCTTTGCCACAAGCAGAATATATCTGATGGCACGAGTATTTCACTGCTCAGAAACTTTGGCCAGTTCAGAGTAAGTCAGAGTAAACTGAGAAAAAAAAATCAGTTTTCCCCACTGGCAAAGGCATCCTTCACCCTGCTCGGTCTGTCTCCGCACCTCTCTCCCCAGCGTTCTTTCCCTCATCCCCATCCTGTCTAATTAGTCTTTCATCGCCTGTAGCCATCATTTCACCTGTGATAAATCGTAGATAAATGCAACGTTTCGGGGGTCACTAAAATTCAAAGCACTGCTTTTACACCTTTAACAGCATTAATAATACTGAGTGAGTGAATGATAGTTTTTAGATGGCGTTTAGGGGATGGGTTATGACAAAGTTACAAGACTTTATTTTGATAAGTGACATCAGAAGAGTAATATCAGTAGAAAAGTCCATTCTCATCATTGTAACTGACTGATGACCAAAGTTACTAGTTTTGTCAAATAAATATCTCGGGATTAGTGTAGATGCTTTAAAAGGGAACTATGCAGTTTGTTTGGCTTAATTTACCTGAACCTAACAGCTTCGTGATCACGTTTCTGGGGTGAATTGTGACTGTGAGAAAAAAACATCCTTGCAACTTTGGGCTGCTGGAGACAGAAAACCTAGATGGCTTAGAAGTACTTTACTGCACACTATACTGCAGGCACCGGCTAGAACAAGGTAGCAATGTAGTTTCTCAGACATTCGTCATGGCAGAGCCTGTGAAAAGAAGCAGAAAGCAAGTCAACCGTTGTCGGAGGAACAGGGAAAGAGGAAACGGCAGACTGACCGATTGAGTGTTGAAAAATATACACGCTGAAGCTGTAGGGGAAGCTCTGCTAAGTAACCTGCGAGGAAAACATGAGAAAACAGCTAGGCAATGGTGATAATTGCGACCAACACATTAGAGCTATGACTCAGTCAAGTAACTTGAAACAAGGGGTCATTCTATAGCTTTAGATTAGCTAATATTATAAGAGACCATGAAATCTAATTGTCATTTCATGCAGATGTCAATCATTTCTAAGACACTGGACTGTCACACTGTAACAACAAACTCCATTATGGTTAGTAGGCTACTGCTCCATTATAGGTCATATAGTTACTTACTAACTATACTGCTCAGATAGGCCCATTGAGCCTGGCATAGGGGGTCCTCTGATGTATTTTCACTGCTACGGTGGACTTTCACTCCCACATCCACAGCTAAGATGCCGTCTCCTTTTATTATTATTCAAACCCATTAAAATGTTTAAGGCCGGTGGAGAAATAACAACGGTTGTGTCAGATCACTTACTGAGTCTCGGCGGCACCAGCCGATCTCTGAAATTCTAATGCGAGGCATTACCATATAGCCCCGGGACTGATGCAGGCATCCAGCGAGGGCCGCCGGCCGCACCGCTTGATTTCTCGCAGAATTGCCACCTTAATCTCTCCTTCGCATTTAATAATGGTGGACAGCGCGGCCTAGCAGGTCCATTGGTACAGCATGTTAAAGCAAGGTTTGAAATCAGGAAGTGGCCGCAAGAGGCTTTTACGGCGGCAGTCAGTGAGAGTGCCAGTGGTGGCTCTGTGGAAGTTTGTGTTTTATCATGTGCCTTGAAACAGGCAAACCTGTGGCAGTAGGAGGCACAAGGAGATGGATTAGAGGTCAAATTAGAGGTCAAAGTGTAGAGGCAGAGGGGGAGAGAGAGGTTTGATTGACAGCCAGGGAGGGTAGTGTGCTACAATTGACTCATTTTGCAAGCAGTGACTCTGATTGAAAACCAACATTCAAACGGTTTGTTTTAGAGGCAAATGGAAAATGCATCATATAATGAACTGGAAGACATAGGCTCACTGTCTACCCACTACTCCATCAGACTGTACCACATGGGCCTGTTTGGTAACTGATTCTGAAACTAGGCCTATTAGTAAAGTAAGTAAGACATCAGACATCAGTCTTATACACATCTATAATACACACTACTGAGAGTAGTTATGATGTATTTAAAGATAATTATGACAGGTTAAACTCAAGCAGCTATGCATTTTGTGCATTTACTGTATGCAATGACTTCAGCATCATTGACATTATGCTTTCTTGCATTTAAAGACATTTGGGGAGATAACATATTGTCTGCGCCACACCACAATATATACTGAAATAAGTTATAATTACATCTGATTTTATGAATATGCTATATTCATATAGAGGGCAATTGTTCCCTCAACTAAGAGGGTAGTAGTTTGTATTCAGAAGAGATTATACCCAGAATATACTGCAATCATAATCAACTTTCTTGAAGAGGGGGGCGTTTGTGCAATATATCTTTACAGCTTGGTAAGCAGCAGGCCTTAAATGTGCATTTGATGGAGGTAATTATATCTAAACTATCCCCTCACACTGCAGTTCAAGAATGCCCCAACTGACATGCATACAGTTCTTTTATAATGGATTTTCAAATAGAACAGCTTTGATGAAGCACAACATACAGGGATACCTAATTTGTACCACAGCGCAGGGTGATGTCAGTTCAAAGGACATTAAATTATTTGGACAGGATGTCACATATGGTAGGCTGCATTTCCTCTTCAATTGTAATTTCACTTTCTGGTGGCACGGCACAAGGACCACACACTGTCATGAAAGACATTTATCAGAGTAATCCATGAAGTGGTTTCTCTGGGATATGCTCAAATGGATTCATTAGGCTCCTCATTTTGCTCGGAAATAAACTAAGCTTTTTTTCCCCATTTAAAGATGGTGTTAAGTGAGGCCATGTGCAGCAGTGGGATGCTAAAATAGGATAACCAGTGGGCATACTATTTCGTGTTTTGACAAATCCATACTCTTAATTTGTCAAAACAGGTTTCTTATTTCCGTACATCCCTCTATTATCTGCTATTATTGAGACCCTAAAACATTACATTCAGTTTAAATTAAGTTATCATACTTGAAGAGCACTTATTGTTCAAAATAAACCATAGCCTTGGCTCCAGCTGTTTTCCTCGTCTCAGGAGAAGTTCATTAGCCTTCAGCTGGTAACAACAGAAACAAATTCTAGTTTGTGCCGATGTTTCACCATCTTCTCTCCATTATGCAGTGGGTATTTTCAGATGCTGTGTCAGATTACAGATACTATTTTTAGATACCACAGTGTGAGGAGATCAGTGAGAGATATTGGTAAGTCACCTTGGTGTTGTTAAAGCCATAGAGACAACGAATGAAACAACCAATAGATGAGGTCATTCAATTGCACTGTTTGGAAAACAATGGCACTGTCCTCCAAGAATTAAAAGTGTCCTCTAAGTTAAATTTACTCTGCAATATCAGAACGTCTGCCGCACTCTTGGTGGGATAATATATTCAGTCCCATTTGCCTATTTCACAGTTTTTAAGATGACCGTCGAGTGGCTGAGGTGAAAGCTAAATATCTATATTTTCCTTAATTGGCTGTGAAAAATGTTTTGTTCAGATGAGTCCTCATGAAGGAAGCCTGAAGTTGAAGTGTTTCTCTCTCCCCCCCCCCCTTTTTTTTATTTTAGCATCGCTATGTTGAAGTTATTCTAATAGAAAAAAGAGGGGGAAAAAACAACTGGTGTTCACTGTTTATAATTGTCCATCCATCTGTATCAAATTCCCCGAAGGTATCCGAGTTCTCTGCAGATGAGCATATGTACTTTTAAACCATTTAAGCATGAAAACATGAAAAAAAAGAGAATCTCAGAGGAATTGCTGAAGGAATAACTCTGATTTTACAGTGGCCCTGATTTTGCAGGCACCGAACGGGGCTCCATTTGGCCGTTTTTGCAGAGCAGAAATCATACAGTACAAAATAATATTCCATTACATAATCCTGCCCATGGAGGAAGCAGCGCTGCAGAACGGCAGCAGTGAGATCCGCATGTGTACAGCGCACACAGACAAAACAACAGCGTCTTGTTTGTTGGCGGCCTGATTGGCTTATCCGCCATTGCAAGGTGGTGTTCGTTTCAGAGGCGGCAACATGGAAAGAGAATGGTTGCTACATTTTTCCCTCCCACAGACCTTATCTATGCAGCCTGGCAGAATGAGAGGGATTAGAGAGCCCCCCCCAACACCCCCCCTCTTCAACACCCAACCTCCCCCCAAGGATATGCCAGAAACAGAAAACAGATTAGTGGTTCTGTGTGTGTGTGTGTGTGTGTATGTGTGTGTGTGTGTCTCTCTGTGTGTGTGTGTGTGTGTGTGTGCATTGTATACTTTGGTCACACTGAAAGCTGACACATACTGTATACTAGGTATGGATAGCGGAGTAGATTCTGAGATTTGTTTAAACGGAATCCAATCAACTAGATGCCAAACGCTATCACTTGCTGCTCTAATGCGTTGTGACTGTGAGGCTTCTAATGGGTGGCAATGCAGCAAAACTAAAAAGCTCTTTGACTGTGATAGATTTGTTGTGTTGTTGTTGTTTGACATCATCTCGCTCAGTGCAAAAGCTTTATTCACCTTCGAATACCCCCCCACCCTTTCCCCGTGCTCATGTGGAATTTCCAGAGAACGCTGTAATTGGGAGCTTTTTCAGGACCGTGTTTGTGTTGAGACTATTTGTAGATTCATTTCCCTCGCTGCCTTAGTAGTTAGGTAAGCGTTAGAAGCAACAACAACAAATTAGAAGACCCAACAAAAGCACACCCCTAGGACTACATATGGTAAATTAATATTGTAACAAACTCATGGGAAATACTCTCTCTACGTCCTCAAAAGCATAAAAAATGCTTTTGATCAATTCATTAAACTAATACGAACATTTGCATAAAAGTCCTCTTTCAATACTCCGAATGAAAAGGGACCTCGCAAAAAAAAAGTCAAAAAAGTTAAATCCAGATGAAAGAAGCCTTTCTGACAAATAAGAGCTTACAAAAACACTCCACTTCAATAATACACTGTTTTTGTGTCATTGTAAAACTTTATTAAATCATTTTAGTGAATGCTACCCCTCACTGAGGTTTCTTTTACTTGAAAGATTTTTTAAAGCAGTATTTATGCTCTTCTTCTGCAGAAATCTGTCTCTCTCTTCTGACACACTAAATGTGATGGCAGCATCTAAATAAACTATGAAATCTAGAACACAGCATGTAGCACTGCAATTAGTAACTTAACTCCAAACAAAGTTCAAGAGATTGAAAGTCACACCATGAAGTCTCGTAAGTGAAGTATTGCCTAAGCAAAAGTCATGCATAGGAGTGAGATGGCAACTTAATGGCAGTTACAAAACACAAAGGACAAAAAGAAACTCAAGTCTATAGTGTACACTTCTATAGTGTACACATCTAAAAACTAGAAAAGCAGAGCGCAAACCTCCGCCAAACGACCACAAAACCGCCTCCTGCATCCAGACTGTGATATGGATCACTCCCAAAATGTAATCATTTCTTCCCTGAAGATTTCATTGAAATCCATCCATAACTTTTTGAGTTATCTTGCAAACAAACAGACAAGATAAACCAACAAACAAACCCTGATGTAGACATAACCTCCTTGCCGGAGGTAACAAAATAGCCCATGGGAAAACAGTGGTCAGGCTCTAAACAGCTTGAGATGAGCTTCTTACACCATGTCAGGCTACCCACAGCAATCAGGCCAAGCAATAGAGAGGCAGAGCGCAACAAGTTGTTACTAACAACAACGCCACGAATGCACCTCACCTTTTCAGAATGCCAATGCTCCAGCTCAGCGACAACAGCACAACCTGCAATCAGCAAGTCTATGGAAAAAGAGCCGCTTTCCTCCAATGGTGGATAGCCACCGGTGTACACGCTCAAGACAATATACAGTAAACAGAGCCTATTTATTGTTTATTGTTTATTGTTTATAGGATCCCCATTAGCTGGGGCTTACGTCTTACCAGCCTATGTTCTGCTAAGAGGAAGTTGCATATATATTAAACAATTAAAAAAAAAAAAACACGTGGCAGTATGTGCCATTGCTGCAGGTCAACCTTGCCACAGACTTCATCCACAAGGCCAATTTAATGATCTGTGTTTGTTACTGTGTTCACAACTTGCTCAATAAAGTACTTACTTCTCCATATATCTGCATACTTATTCATTCAGATGATTTTATCCAATGTGACTTGTGAAGCTACACACTGGAGAACTCTGTGAACCATGGCCTTGCTGTGGTTTCCATCTTTCTATGTCAGTTGCACTACAGGAGCATACATTAAATACATGCCATCATACACTTTTTTCTCTGCAAGTTAAGAGTGTCTTGCACATTCCCAAGATGCACTACCAGGAAAGATTCATGAAGGGACCTACAATTTCATTGATAGGCAGCACAGCAATGCACAAAGTCTGCCATGCATGGCAAAATCATGGCAGATCCTTTCGCAAATCTTTTAACATAATCAAGATTTTTAAGTGCAAGCATAGGTTAGTCAGTTAGTCAGTTAGTCACAGTTCGTCAGAGGAATGTGTGTCCACCTACAGACATGATTTCCATACATAAATGCCTGCCTTCAAACAACACATTTCCCATGAAACCTCTAAATGATTTCAAGCAAGGCAGACATCGCCTACAAGAATTTCTGTCTTGTCAGATGTAATCCACTACCTGAAATGTGTTGCTTGCTCCATTGAAGAGCAATCACTAATCTCTGTGTGAATGCTACCAGCTAACAGTCAGCAAAAAGATGTTAAGATAGCTGCACTGTGTTTACTGGACATGCTCAGGGAGATAGAAAAATACCAACAGCACATGTTACATTTGAACAAACTTGATGGGCTTGATAATCTCCTAGTATCCTCCAGCATGGGGTTTACAGCATTGTGCAGAAGCCATGCAGGCAAATGAGTCAGTGACAAATCGCTAAGAGTTTCAAACCCAGACAGTATTGCATGATATAGTTTTTTAATCATCCACCCATAGACCGCTGTGCATTGTGCTTGGCCAGAGGTTCCCGGTGCTCCTGGTATATTTTCAGTGCGTTGGTTTCCCGCATTCCCCTGGGTTGACTCCCTTGTAAGTAAACACTGTAGAAAATTGCTTGGGAATGTAAATCTGCCATAATAACATGAAATGGATATTTAACAGGGCCTGTTGTGCGTTGCCATGTGTGTAATGCCAGATGCTATGGGATTCTCAAGCGAGCGCTAAAAGCACTTTCCCTTCCTCCAAAGGGAGGATCCAATTTGTCACTGAAAATGAAACATTTGTGAACGTGTGATGACATCAGTACACACACACACACACACGTGTGTACACACACTCCCACACATGTGTGCACACACTGTCATTCTCAGGCACGTAAACACGCACAGACCTGCATGGCTTCACACATAAAGCTATCATGCCATGTACAGTTTTGGATGAGGAGGGATTTTGATGTCATGTACACTTCTACAGTACGTAGCCCATTGATTTGTCACCATCTGCTACGGGGCATCCCTGAAATGACAGAGTGACAAGAACACTTTGTCAAACGCTATATTTGTCAAAATATGTTAGGTAAATCGAATCATTCTGTATTGTTCTAAACATAAACGTCAACAAAAGGGCCTCTTGGAGAGACATTACATAATAACTAGTCCTTGGCAACGACGTCATCTGGGAGAGGAAAACAAATGATGAGTGTCTTGTCACCCACGAAACAAAGCGACACCTTGCAGTGTCTGGCCAACTTGGCTGCTCATGCCCACTCAGTCTGTCGCAGCAGCGAGAGGTGTGATGAGGGGGGCCGCTGTCCAGCACGGAGCTCCTTTCTCTCCTGCCCCCCCCCACGGGAGCCCCCGCCCACCCCCGTTGTCCCGACACAACTCCCTCAGGTGGAGAGGAGAGACCTCACACACGGCTCCGAACACGGAGCTCCGGTCATCGCGTCCTTCAGGGTCCACTTCTTGGACGCACGATGAAGGCGCGCAGATGTTTGAGTATTTCTGTTGGTTGTGGCTGGTTGTTGTTGTCGTCTTTTCTTTGTCTTTTTTTTATTGGGCGGAAATGCAAGCGTAGGGTTTGTTTGCGAATCAAAGTCCTCTCCCAACAGCCCCTCCTGCTGACGCTGTTTTGACTGGTAAACTTCTCTGGTCCCTCTGAGTCTTTTGGGAGCCAGACAAAGAGCCCGAACAGATGGAGGACTGGGGGAGGTCGCCGCTGTGAAGATGAGCTGTTCTCATCTCCACCACGCGCCTCGTGTGGAAATCAGAGAGGCAGGGATTCAGTCGCAGACACACACACACACAGACACACACACATACACACACACACACAGACACACATACACACACAAACACACACACACGCACGCACACACACACACACACACACACACACACACACACACACACACACACACACACAAGCACACACACACACACACACTCAGAGCCCCCAATTCAGCCTCAGACACTCGCACACATGCAGAGGACAGTAAAAAAGAGAGAGAAATTCACAGTAGCTGGTAACACAGTGTGTGTTTCGGAGGCGCTGGCTTCCTGAGGATACGACTTGACAAACGTTTTGAACTGCCACCATCGGCCCACATGCTCCATAATCTCCTCTCTCCACCTCATTACAGAGAGGTGTGATCGTGAACCTCAAACTGTTTACTGTAAAATATGGTGTGTGAGGAGAAAAGAGAGAAGTGGAGAATTGTCTGCATACTCTTGTGGGCATACTGTAACACTTCCACCCACCCCACCCCACTCCACTCCACTCCACCCGACTCCAGCCCCCACTTCCCAAACACCTCTTCGTGTTATTATTATTAGAACTAATTGCCGATCCATGGCTCCCTGCAGGGATAATTAGGGTAAAACACAGCCATCATGGAGGCCTGTGCGTGTGTGTGCGGCCCCTCTCTGCGCCGTTTACGACCCACGCGTGGAGCCTGGTGCCTGGCTGGAGAACACAGGGGGGTGCGGTGGGAAGTGGTGGTGGTGGTGTGTGTGTGTGTGTGTGTGTGTGTGTGTGTGTGTGTGTGTGTGTGTGTGTGTGTGCGCGTGCGGTGGCTTCCGTAATGAAACTTCACTTTTATACATCTCCAGAGTCCAAATAACTGAGAATGGAATATTATCCCTCATCAATGTATATCACCATGGAGAGCAATTCTATGACCTGTGATACCCTTTAAATCTGTTTCATTAAACAGAGCAGGAATACATGAAGGCATTAGGCTACATAAAATCTGTGCCCAAGCACCATATTTAGTGGTGTTCCTTAAATCAGACCTGTTTACACACATTTACAAAATGTTGCTGTGTCTATTTTTCAAAACTCTACACACAAACCCTGCTATTGCTCAAATAAAATACAAAATGCCTCGAATTTCAAATGATATGCATTCAAAATGTCATAAACACATTGACATGTGGCTGTGGCCTACTGGTTAGGACTTAACCGAAGGTTGTAACTGAAGGTTTGCTGGTTCGATCACAGACCAGTAGGAGAAATGTGGGCGAGGGGAGTGGTTGAGCACTGCTCTCACATGTGGGGTGGCCCGGTGGAAGTGCCATTGAGCAATTAGGCCCTCACTGCTGTGGCAAGCAGCTGCTCAATGCTCCGGATCAGTGTGTGATTCACCAATTCGCGGGTCAGAATAAATGCAGACCAAATTTCCCTCACGCGATCAAAAGAGTATACACTTACTTATTTATCATAAACAGTATTTATGACATTTTTAATGTTATGTGACATTTTGCTGGTGATTTGTGCCATTTTGCATTTTGTGTGAGCAATTGTGGATTTTATGTTTAGAGTATGGAAAAATGGAGTTTTGAGAATGTGTGTAAACTATTGTACACTACACTGAGGAGTGAGTGTGATGAAATCGAGTAACTTCCTGTTAGATTTCTGTGCATTAGGTAGATGTTAGGTAAAGAGTTGTGTGAAGTTTTGCAAAACGTGGTTTCTGAAATTGAAAATTGAGTCAAAAGCTGAGAGGGTTAGGTGTTTCGGTGACAGGCAAAGATTTAGTGTGTAAGCAGTTGAAAAAACGGTCATGAAGTTGTACTGTATTTCATTGTAATTTGAGATTCAATGCTGGTGAAAAAGAGACATTTAATCAGATAATGCCTTTCAAGAATAGTCATCATCCAGTTCAGGTGAAACAAACTGTGCACTAAGAACAGTGCAGGCAGGTCTCTCAGTCCTTGAACCATGACAAGCTCAATTTAAGTAAGCATAGCAAGGCAAGCGCAGCTTGACTAGGTCCTCCAGGGCCTCCTTCAAAACTCCTGCACCCTCTCAAGTAACGCCGCCTGCAGATCCTTCGATCAAGAGCACTTCAGCGGCCAGCTGTCAATGCGCTCGTAAACCAGCGAACGGAGGAAATAAAATGGAACTGAGCTTTCTTGGTTTCAGGGGGGTAGTGTTTGGTGTAGAACCCCTCCGGTCCTGCGGAGGGGGCTGCTGAGTCTCTTTTCTGGAGTGGCATGCAGAGAGACATTCTATTCTGCCTGAATTGCGAATGGTGAAATGGTGCTGTTGCGAATGGTGTCATGTTCAGTCAAGTCACATCCTGTAATGTCCCACATTTCCAGCCGGCATGACTGCCAGGGTTATATATTTTCTGATGGAAAGAGAGAGGAGGACTCCCCTTTCTGTCGCCTCATATCCCCCTACCCTCATTTTTACAGTAACATACATCTTTTCATTTATCCCTCTTTCATCATTTTCTCCAGCCTATCATGGCAGTCTCAGTATCTCATTGTATACTACCTTGAACACATTTACTGTCAATGTAGAGCCAAGGTAATAAAGAAGACAAACACAGAGACAAACACAGAGAGAGAGAGAGAGAGCGAGAGAGAGAGAGAGAGAGAGAGATAGAGAGAGATAGAAAGAGAGAGAGATAGATAGATGATAGATAGATATTGTAGATAGATAAATAGATCGAGAGAGAGAGATAGAGAGATGGCAAGAATAGCGTAACCACCACTGGTCCCATTCAGTATAGTACAGCCAGTACAGTAGGAGTGGATATGCTATCCACTATAGATAGATAGATAGATAGATGGATATATAGATATTGTAGATAGATAAATAGATCGAGAGAGAGAGAAAGAGAGAGCGAGAGAGAGAGAAGAGACACAGAGAGAGAGGAGCGAGAGAGAGAGAGAGAGAGAGAGAGAGAGATATGACAAGAATAGCGTAACCACCACTGGTCCCATTCAGTATATTATAGCCAATACAATAGGAGTGGATATGCTATCCTGAGCTAGTGAGTGTTGTTCTAAGCCCTGCTGGTTAAAAGGTTGAAAAGTAAAGATTTTTTTTGTGTGTGTGTGTCACTCTGTCATTTGTATATCTGAGCAAACAGCCATGCAATGCAATGGATTCATTCTAAACTGCAGGCTCTATTGTAGGAAAGCAAGAGTCATAAAATGCGGAACAAATGGAATCATATTTACAGTAACAGTTACTGAAACCTCCCACTCGATGTTCTTGGGAAGCAGTGAGAAAGTTAAATTATCATGTCAACCCAATCTGAATGGAATGCATTACTACAGCAAAAAATAAGACCGCTGAAACACTCAGCAGCGATCTTGCTCCCTTTTTTTTGCTTAAGTGAGCAAAATGCCTTTCAAAGGCTCCAGCGTAGGGGTGCCCTGATAAAAGTGTTGTATTCATTCAGTCGCTCTTTCATTACGCTTCTTCCTGCTGCGACAGAGCTTTGGTGGAGACCCAGCAATGATTTATGTGTGCAGTTTGGGGAGAACGCTATCGAGGACTTCAGAAGTAATTATAAAACATTTCCAGAGTACGGATAATTAAGTCTCATGTAGCGTGCCAATGCTGGGCAGCCCGCCCCTTATGTTTGCCTTTCCAATGAACACTCACAGAAACATTGTCCTTGTTGAGATTAGAATTGTGCATCTCTCTCTCTCTCTCTCTCTCTCTCTCTCTCTCTCTCTCTCTCTCTCTCTCTCTCTCGGGTGTGTGACACTAGTACAGTAGGTGTTTTGGAATAGAAAAAAATGTACACATCATCATCTGGTTTTACAGAAAGCATTGACCTCCCAGTGAACTAGATTGTGCACCAGATTTGGATCTTATTACTGTAAAACCAAATCTGAGCCTGAGTCAATTCAGATTACAGTAAAACTGGACTCAAACCAGATTACAGTAAAAATACTCACTCACACCAGATTCTGACCATATTAGGACTGATATCGTTATCAATTCAGATCAGATGAGATTTTGGATTCAAAATAGATCTGGACCCGATTCTGCTGCTGACTTGGGTCAGTTCCAGAGTGAGCAGCTCTATGGGTGAAGCTGATTTAAGGACTGCAGAACAGAACTGACTGGCATCTCGGTAGAGAGTGGCAATAAAACAGTAACAATGGCATTAACTGGCTCCGGTTTATAGCAGGAAAACCTAGGCAGTTTGTCTGAGGTGGAATTCATTTGATATTGGTTTGGAAAGTGATGTGCTGTGATAATGCATTAAGAGATTAAAACTGTATGCAAATCAAGGGGTCCTTAAAAGGTTTCTTTCATTTCATGGTTTCTGTTTAAAGCTTAGTTTGGATGAACCATTTATTCTCTCTCACACACACACACACACACACACACACACACACACTCACACACACACACACAAATAGCACAATCACATCACCCTGAATAGTGTGAAAGGCAAAGCTTAGCAGTCATACTTTTCCAAGCATCTGTTGTGCATTCATTCGGTCCCTGATCCATTATCCTAAATGCACCTCTGAGGCAGACACTGATATAGTGTCCCTAAAGAGCTCTCATCATAAGCATATTACATTACTACGGTGGCATTTGCACTTCTCACTGTTTCACACTGGATTTCAGTTGCTATGAATCCCAAAAGAGACAAATTTAATGATGCCTTTCAAATATTAATACTAACATTATCATCATCATTATCAACATCCTCATCCATCCCCACAGTGGGAGCTATGCTTATTCATAGACTTCTGTATAATGAAACAGTAAACATTTAGCAAAGAAAGACAGGTGACTGACTGCATATCTCACTTCAATAATCAAGTGGAAAAATGATGCCCAGACAGTAGTATGCAAATAATGTTTTCAGGTGGACTAGAAATGTTAAATGTCTCTTGACACACTCGCCCCTGTCAATCATTTTCAAGGGTATGTCACTTACAGTAGGCAGTCAAGGGAGAATTGATGTAGCAATCACCATAGCAATTAAGCTAAACAATAATCATTGTAACCCTGTGATGAAACATCTGATTATTCCATGTGTTTGTGTTGGATGCTGTACTCAGGGGTTTCAGTGTGTGTGTGTGTGTGTGTGTGTGTGTGTGTGTATGTGTGTGTGTGTGTGTGTGTGTGTGTGTGTGTGTGTGTGTGTATGTGTGTGTGTGTGCGTACTTATGCGTTTTGGTTTCTATGGCAGTCCACACTGCCATACATGCAAGGTAACAGTGACTAAAAGTCTCCACAGGCAGGCATAGAGAAGGACAGAGAGAGAGAGCGGGAGAGAGAGAGAGTGAGAGAGAGAGGGAGGCAGAGAGAGAGATAGAGATAAAGGTGAGCTGTATCACCACCTCGCGGATCTTATCTCAGTCTCCCCAGCGGGACAGGAGGTCCAGAGGAGCAAGATACGAGTCCTCTTAATCACAGAGGAAAGGCCTCTGATCCCCAAGAGCTACTGCAGGAGGGACACGCACCGCTAGCACATGCACACATACTGTAGATACAATATGATGCATACAGATGTATACACAAACTCAGACACACACACACACACACACACACGCACATACATACGCACACGCACACGCGCACACACACACACACGAGAGGATTTTGCTGGTCCTCTGAGACAGTGGTACTGGGATGCAGTAATAAGGGTAATGAGACACATGGATAATATCAATAATCGTACATAACATCACATTGATAAATGGGTATATTAATTGCATCCAAACTGTAGGAGGTGGGTTGTGATACACAGATGTGCAGTTCTATTAGTTGATCATTTAATTGATCAAATCATTGTAAAATTAACCTGGACCTTATTCTGGCACATACAGTATGTGCTCAGCCGCAGTCTGTCGGTGTTCGAGCCCCAGAGCACGGAATCAGCAACTATGGGTGTACGATCCTGGGTGGCTCGCCAACGAAAAACCTGACAGATTCAAATGTTTTGTTACATTTAACGTCTTCACTGGTATCTTGACTCCTCGTTGAAATTCTACCATTCGTAGGCCTATAGATGATGTACTTCAGTGTTAGCAGCATCAAGCAGTTATCTAGCAGGGTAGTTTTTTTTTACCATTTATAACAGGGTATAGATCTGCGATTAGTGGTGGTATTCATGGTTTGGCAGTTATCAAAGATACAGAAGCGCTGCTTTCTGATGGGTTGAGCTCCATCCAGGATTTAACACATTTTTGTCTGGGCTACAAGTGTATTAATTACCCTAAAACCGTGGAAGGCAGGCTGGGACACTGGTGTGTTTGTGCATAGAGTTCAGTTCATGACATGGATGATGCCCTAATAAAGCCTGATTTGCTGAGCTACTGCAATCTGCACAGTTCTCTCTTTCTTTCTCTCTCTCTCTCTTTCTCTCTCTGTTTTTCAATCACAGCAGAGGCTGCAGAAGGCAGGAGAGCAGAGAACTTCCCGGGCATGCTCTGACTCCAGTGCGTGTCACGCAGCCATCATGCCCATCCGCCACGGGGATAGCACATGGCAGGGGTCAGTGGCACAACTCTTCTGCCATCGTTCATATGCCGGGATAAATGCCTTGAGAAAGTCTTTTCTGTTGGACGAGATGATGTGCTGACAAAGCCTGTAAGGGGGGACTAGTAGCGTTCTGGTGGGCCTTAACTTGCCGACTGGCTTTGAGACTCGATCAGATCAATGACGTCATGTGGGGATGATTTAACTAAACTTTTTGCGTCAAGTTAATTTGACTGAAAGAGAATTGCACTGTAAGTCACTTTGGATACAGATGTCTGTTGAATAAACACGTGTATTGAGTAAAAGGCATCATTCACGACAACATACAGATGCAATGTACAGAGCACCACTGTGTATAGCCACTGTAGGGCCCTCTTATCTTACACTGTAGCACTGGACGGCGCGGTAGTGGAAATTGAGCTGCAAATGCCTCTGCCTGCTCCTCTGCTTCACACCGATAATAAATGACCCACTTGAACAAACACCATTTATACTTGCCCTCATTACATCTATTGTTTGAATTAGACTAGGAACACGAGCGAGCGAGCGGGCGGCAGAGGAGAGCAGCGGTGGGATGCTCACCATAAAAACCTGCACAGTGTGTCCTCAGAGGAAGGGCCAGCGCAGGCCAGACAGCTGGGCCACTTATTTCTCTTCCAGCAAAAAAATGACACTTTGGCTTTCCGCGTGTCACGATTCGACTCCAAATACACAGCTGTGCTTCCCCCGACATGTCTTACACATAAACAAAGTGTCAAATGGCAGCGGCAAATATATACTGTGGAAATCGATATTTCCATTTCAATTCCTGCACATCAGAGGAGAGGAGGAGGGGGAGGGGGGGGATCCAATTCAGATATGGGTAACATTCATACATATGGATAATTCAGTCAACACCTCTCTGTCTGTGCATGTGTGTGTGCTGACATATACACATATTTGTGCATCTTTCTGTTGGTGTTTCATATCTGTGAACCTGTGTTTGCATTTGTGTGTGCGTGTTTGTGTGTGTGTTTGTTGTTGTGCGTGTGCGCGCGCACATATGTGTGTGTGTTTGTGTGTCTGTGGGAGTCTTCATACGTGTTTTGCACAGAGATTCTGACTCATTCGGATGATCTGAGGAAGCCCTCCACCAAAAGCAAGCCTTTGATTAGAGCGAATCATTCCAGGTGACACTCCGCAACATCAGTAGTCATGCGAAATGACACTTTGTCACGCTGTCTGCATGCAGAGTCCCTAATGATGCCCGGGCCTGTCACAAGAAAGCCGAATCACCGGCTTCCCCCGCATCACATTCCATCTCTCTGAAGCCGGAGCCGCATGCTAATTGAACTTAGCGCATGATTGAAATGCATCTTTGAATAAAAAAAGGCCCCCCTACAACTCTCTAGACAGGAATAGGGTGCATTAGTAATGCATTAAGCGCTAATATAAACATTTTTGCCATACCTCAGGGTTGTTGATGTTAAGGGAAGAGTCTTTTTGATAAGGCTTAAACACTGTTGCAGGATTTGTTGCCTTTGGGGCATATAGGTATGTGGGTACAGTATGTATTGGAGCGATTTGAAACAGAATTGCGTTTAGTCCTCCTACAGCACAATTCATAGTAGATCTAGCAGAAGGAAAGCTGTTGAAAAGGATCTTAAAGGCCACAATTTGACACTGTCAGCCACTGAATGAAAAGCCTGTGAAGCTTGTCATTCATTGTGATCCATTTAAATTGTAAATCCTGCATGCTATTACCATTACAGAAACAGGCATGGTGGGTAATTTTGTCTCTATAGAAACGCTGAAGGTTGCTGCCATTTTTGAATTGTCAACGCTAGACTTTGGAGCACCAAGACGGTCATTGTGTACATGTCTTCTTGATTTCTCCCCTTTCACTGTGGAAAGGTTTGTCCTTAAGTTATTCAAACATGGGGGTGCACAATCCAGTTGTCTGTCTGCCTTCTCCTTACCTGAATGAATAGCAGCCAAGCAGGGTCCATTTCAGTGCAGGCAACACTGTACACTGCGCTGGTGATTTTCAAGACACAGTTTAAATCCTTTGAATACAGCGTACAATGGTATAATACTGTATGAAGATGGCTAAAAATGCAAGTCTCCTAAGCGGGATATGTGATTTTTTTTTTTTTTTTTTTTTTTTGTGGTCGGACATTTTACCTCTATAATTTGCATCAAATGAAAATCACACCATCCAAAGACATTGTGTGAAAGCGTAAAGGACTAAGTGACTAAGGCGCTCATTGTAATCATGAGAAAATGCATAGGCTACTGCATATAGAGGATGGGGTGTCATTCTGACCATCACCTAGCAAAACCCCTGAATCCTAAAATGCTCCCCAAAATTGTATGCGATTTCGTTTCTGTAATAAGCAAGAAACATAATGATGTAAGCTCCAGGATTATATTCTATTTTCCCGGAAAGGCAACAAAACTCGACTCCCTCCTAGGAAGAGCCATTAGGCCTATACAGCTCTCATTGTCTACCAAAATGAACAGCGCCAGTGTCTCACCCAATCAGCAGTGTGATATTACACCACCATGAAGGAGCCGATCGCAATCTCCCTCTCTCCGATGTTATACACACTCATTTGCGAAATGACCCCAGCAGGACTGCGCCGAGCGCCAGCGCCATCTAAATTAGCCGTCTGATAGCATGTGCTCGGCTTCCCGTTCTCTTGTCGCCATGTGGCCCCGGAGCTTGGGTCAGTTTTCGCTGACCCACACCTGTTTATGTGTTTGAGAAATGGACCCGCACCTGCCCTACCTGGTGTTCTGCCATATTAATCAGCGCTCGCTCTCTTGACTCTCTTTAAAAATGCATGGCTGGCCCTCTGGATGTTCTAAATAGTTTTTTTTTTATTCCACGACTGGCACATCACATGATAAAAAATTCATAAATTCCAACTGTGTGCCGTGGAAATAATAACGTAACTGAGAATATGCTTTTGAGCCACTACAAGGTAAGCCTGTAGCATGACTGAATTCTCAGAATTTGGGTCTAGAGTGAGGACGATGCCGGTTCTGGTATTTTGTTTGTTTGTCAACAATGTTTGTTGAAAAATGTTAGTGTGAAGTGAAGTGATAAACCTAGATGTAACTGTGAAGTTGCTTACTTGACACCACCGTGTTTCTGAAAGATGTTATTTAGGGAAAGGAGACACGTACTGTAGGCAGACATGGGAAAAACTGTAAAAAAAAAAAAAAAAACCCCGTCATCATTTGAGTGAAATGATTACATAGTGTAGTTGGAATCAAATAGAATAGAGCAATTACAGTACTGCAATCATAGCACTAGCATTTCACAGTCTAGCACAAGCCCAGAGAGAGGAAGGTGGAAAGAGTGAGACATTTTAACAATTCAAAATGACTCAACAGAACACATGGTCTTGAGAATTCTCATTCAATAAATAAAAACTTTGGATTGGTGTCAAGCCTCTCTTTCAGAATTTTTTTAAATACATGTTTAGTAGCCTATTGAGTGATCTGGAACTGTGTTTGATGGAATGGATTGTAAGGTACTAAGGTATGCATTGTGATTCATTCCAGTGAAACACATGGAATGTTTTACGCTTAGCATTTGTGGCATCAACCTTGTATACATTCAGGAGAGTATTTCAGCAGTTAGTGACTGCATTATAGATGCACCTATACATGCCCAGAGGGCCTGCGGATAAACCCCCTCTGCTTTAGCTTCTAACGAATACCTGTGCACCTCGACTCTAACCGACACATGGCAGCTAAAATACAGTTTTACACTCCAACCTGCGAAGAGAGCACAGAAGAAGCCAAGAAAGAGGGGGACATGTCTTCTCCAATAAAAAGTCAGATTGCTCAGAGGCCTGGGCCATTTTTAATGTAATAAATAGCCAGCATCCAACAATAAATCAGCTGAAAACAGATAAAAATGAAAACATCAGGATGATGGAGCGCTTTCGGGTGGTGGTTCGCATCATTTCAATATGCTTGCCTTGTGCGTGCGTGCGTGCGTGCGTGTGCGTGTGTGTGTGTGTGTGCGGAGAGAGCGTCCTGGCTGCAGCGAAAGCCGCCGCCGCGGTGGTGACAAACCACCTCGTCCCCCAGCATGCATCTGTCCAAAGACAAGCTCGTGCACCAGCTCATAACTTCCCCTCTCCTCGTGCGAGCGCCGCGATGTCGCTTCTGACCTCTGCCCGGTGATGAAAGCTTTAACATTTTTAATCTGCAACTCCAGTGCATTGCCGTCTCGAGACGGAGGAAGCCCAATTCCATGCAGAATGTATTTATAAAAAGCCTTTTTACCAGGTGGTGTGAAGTGAATGCGGGGGCAGTAGTGTTTTATTTTCTCCCGAGCCACAGGACACAACAGGATGGAAACTTTGAGTTTTTAATCTCGAATCTGGTTCACTCTCGTGCTCGATTGAGTCTCTCACCTGGAATCCAGTGCGTTCTCGCGCTCAATTCATCTTGCACCCCCCCAGTGCAGACGAGCCACATGGACCCACTGTAACCGTCCTCTCACGGTGATATAAAAGCACTGCTATCGCTGTTGATGTGTTTAAATGTAGGTTCTGCGAGGCGATGCACAATTCTCAGAGGAGAGCTGTAAGAGAGAGAATAGAGAAGAAAGGAGCAAAGATTGGGGGATGAGAACAAAGCTTCTGGAGTCTCTGAACCAGCCCTTCATTTCCTGCTAAATCATCACAGGAGACCTGCTAAACTTTTCCACTAACGTGGAGATCCATGATGCATGTAGGAACGAATAGATTGTGGGGTTTTTTTTGGGCTGAAGGTGTTGACAGCGATGATTTAGTTGCTTCATTTGACACGTAACACCCCGACTCCACCCATACACTGCTGCTGCTGTTGGTTACATTATGCCGGTATCATTTGTATTTACCTGCGAGTGTGTGTGTGTGTGTGTGTGTGTGTGCGCGCGCGTTGCCTGTGTCCTTGTCAAAAGGGATGGGAGGACAAGCAGCAGATGATCTGTCTGCTGGTTGCATGACAGCCGCTAACACTTCTGCATGTGAATCACTCCGCCGAGTTGAAGTATTGACATAGTTGCTAACCAGTGACGGATGACGTGCCATTGTACCCACACCCAAGTCCCACCTGACTGATTGATGTCATATGAAGAGTGTGTGTGTGTGTGTGTGTGTGTGTGTGTGTGTGTGTGTGTTAACAGTGATGGGCACAGCTCTGTTATCTGGGAATGGAGTGCTTCCACCTGGGCGGGTCAGAATTTGGAGCAGGTGAATGCATCAGGGCATCCTGAAGGGCTGAGTAGGGAGTTGTGTGTGTGTGTGTGAGTGTGTGTGAGGGATCGCTTTTCAGCATGGAAGAAATGGAAAAACAGGTAAACAGAGAGCCATAGGAGGCTTACGTTTTGGCAGCACACGGCTTGCTGCCAGCAGTAGAAGTGTACTAACTGTTCTGTATGAAGGATGAAGAGCTTTATTCTCCCGACCACCTAACAAATTGATCATGCTTTTTTTTTTTTATTAGCTGCATTCTCACTGAGTGTCAAAAACAGTCCGCCATCATAAATTATTCTAGAAGGCACTTTTAGTCATAACATAGAGGATTACAGAGATAGAGCATAACATACTTTATACTCTGTCATGGTCAGTGGTTTGGAGAGCGCATTAGCAAGGCATGGTCAAACTTGGAGACTCTAAAAGCATTACGCAACTGATACCTGTTTTGTTGTCATGTCTCATTTAGAGACACTAATGGCTGGGAGCAGTCACAAGTGGGCTACACATGACATTGCAGTGACTGCTTTTCAAGCAGACTTTTCGTTTTTGTTGGGGGCCAAGCAGTGAAGCTGCGTAGGCACCCATTTATGTTTTCTTCCTTATTATTCTTCCTCCGCCATGGGAGTCTATGGCAGCCCATAGAACCGTCAGGTGAAAAGTTGTGAAATTTAGCACACTGATTGAGGACAGTCCCATGATTCATGTCACATGCTTGACACACATCGTCTTCAGACCAAGACTTCTCAATGCATTGCTTTTTGTCTTCGGACCTAAACAGGATTTTTTCCCCTTTTCTTTTCCTGGTGTCAGGACCCTGGCTGCAAGCTCCCGTCATACAGTACATGGGCTACACATAGCATTGCAGTGACTGTTTTTTTTTTCCCTTTCGTGGTGTTAAGACCCTGTAGAAACTAGGTCTCACTGAATAAAAGGTCTGCCAGTCTAATTGACATCGGGGCAGACGTAGACACCTGTCCAGTAGACGCCAGCGCCTGTCCGGCGGCCTCTTAGTCTTAACAGACTTCATTTAATCCCCTCTTCTCCACCCCACAGACGGCCGTTGTCACAATGGCGGAAACAGTCCGTCTCCGAGTGCCTCCTCTCAGATAGCGATGAACAACATGCAATGGGGACTCGCTGCCTTTACTCGGAGCGAAGCGGAGGACAATGGCACGCCATAAATCACCGCCCGTCCCTGTGATTTCACATACAGCTGTCTCTGCAAATTATGCGCGAATCAAAGGTCGAGACAAAGGAAACGGCTGTGAATGGAAGAGACGGAGGAGGAGAAGGAGTTGAAGGAATAACACAGGGGAATAGAGATGCATGTTACAGCACACAGACCCAGTGGCTGCCTTCTCTTCTGGCAGCCCAGTAAACATATCATGGCCCAAGTGGAGAGGGTGTATTACAACTAAATTGGTCTGGCGAAAGCTACACACACACACACAGCCACACACACTCACACACGATAAAAGAACCAACGACGAGGAGAAAAAAAGGCGTGCTGATCTTCAGCTTCTCAAACAGCTTTTATCCCACTGACATCCCAAGGCTATGTTATTAATGAGTGTAGTGGAGGGAAGGAGTGAGAGAGAGAGAGAGAGAGAGAGAGGGAGGGAGGGAGGGAGGGAGAGAAGGAGGGATGAACGGTGTGAGGCCTGCCTGAGCGGTGGCGGACGGCGTGGCCAGGGCCGTCGAGCGTGGCGGTCTGGCGCGGTGGAGCCCGATGTGCTATAACAGGCTCTCGCCTCGCCGCCGCTGGTGTGAGGAGGCCGGGGTGCCGAGTTAATTTCATTCAGCAGAGCACAGCTCAGCCATCTCATTACGGGAACGAGGGGGAAATCAAGCCTGCGTTGTGCTCGTACAATACTGTGAATTACCGGGCTGCGTGAGCAAAAGTGCAGGTGAGTAAAGGCTAATGTATGTTGTCTATACATTCAGTCTACATTCACATACAGCACATCCTGTTAATCAGCTGTAAGGGAGCATGGATTATTGAGTCATGCTTTCAATATCCAGACAGCATAGTGAGTTAATGCAAGTACTGTATACTGCAAGTCATTTGCAACTGCATGCCGAAAGCTGCATTTGACAAATTGTGCTCCAAATGTTCAGTTGCTTGTGCTTGAAAGGTATTCAATGTCGATACTACGTTGCCAAAACATTCGGAACTGGTGGATTTGAGTCGTGTTCTGTTGCTTGCCAGAGGCCAAAAGCATGGCGTAATCTCCACTCGCCAATGAGAGTTAAATAGTAAAACAAATCTACTGGAGCAGGGAGAATTTGGGAAGTTTGTTCAACAAGCACAAGGGGGCAGCCAGTTGAAATGGCAAATGGCAGGATGTCACAGCTAGGTCACAGATTCCTGGTCTTACATGTAAGTGTGGCAGTGGGGGCCTGCTCAGTCCTGCATAATAAGCCCTCTCCCCTACAATCAATTGGAGGAGGAAACAGCCGACCGATTCCATTACAATAGCCTTCCTGCAAGAGGAAAATGAATAAATATTAATCAAGCATTGATTAAAGTGTTAAGAGGATGGCTCATTATTCACACCTCCCACAACGAGCACCCCACCCCACCGCCACCTCCCTCCGTCACTTGCCCTCCATCCATGCCCCCCCATCTCCTCTCTCGCTCCTCAAATGGATTATATATTGAGCAAGCATGAAGAGAGAGAGAGTGAGACAGAGAGAAAGAGAGAGAGAGAGAGGGAGACAGAGAGAAAGAGAGAGAGAGAGAGAGAAAGAGAGTGGAAAGTAGAAAGGAGACAGAGAAAGAGATGGTGGGATAGTAGGATAGCGCTGGGTTGCTCAATAATACTTGGGGGGCCCATTGTTCTGGCCAGCCATTACTCACTGATGTAACAAACGGAGCCAGGATCCATAGCAGCAACAAAGTGACAGCGACCTCACAAATAAAGAAAAAACGAGGCAGAGGAGGGAGAGAGGAAGAGGCACTGTAGATCTTGTGCTGGAGCAAAAATACGGCCGTGGTCAACGCAAAGAGAGATGAAGAGACCTTTTAGAGAGGGTGCAAGTGGGGAGATGGACCAGGTGTATAGGGGGCAGATCTGCTCATGCCGGGTAACTACTGTATATCTTGATAATAAAACAGAGGGGATGAATTGTGGATGCCTTAGTCACTAGCCCCAGATTGGTGACAGAGCCTTATGCAAATGTGTGCTGCAAAAAAAAAAAAGCATTAGGATCTGAGAGGAGGCCGGGAGAATTAGAACACATTTCATTACTCACACGATAGGGAAAAGTCAAAGAAAAAAGATCAATACTGAACCCCTCTCCCCTCCCCACCTAAAAAAAACCAAAACACCAAAGATTAATGGAAAAATGTGGTTCATCTAGAATCCTCCTCATCAAATGCTCCCCATTCATGGCTGCTGTATTGCTTGTGGTGGAGCTGCTTCGTCAAGCTTTTTACATGACTGGATCCAAACTGTTGTTTTAATCAGAGTTGAGTTTCTTGGCATCAATTACAAACATCATCCATCTTATAAAAGACTGTGCTCATCATATTTCAACCCATATTCCCACCGTCCTCAATTACCCCCCAACATAATAATCTTACCTGTAGGTACAGTCACAGACAGTCCACTACAGTGTCTTCTTATACAACACAAACGGAAGGAAATAGTCAATATTGTGAAATGTTGGAGAGGAACTGTTGTATCTCAAATACAAATTTAAACATCTCTGCACAACTGCACACTATTTAAACTTCTGATAATGTAGGACAGGTACAAATGTGCCTCCCCGCCGCGGCTACATTGTGAGTGGGTGTGAAATGAGATGGGAAATTATTACATTGTGCACTGATCTACGCCATTGCATTGGAAAAGGCATTCTTTGAAGTGAAGATTTTAAAACTGCATTTTCCTCTGTGGTTGAGAGAAAAAAAAAGGGGGGGGGGGGGGGGGATTGAACAATTCGGATGGCCATGCGGAAGGAAATGGGAGTAAAGGAGGAGACAACAAAAGGGAGATCTACTTTTATAAAAATGACATTCAACCAACTCTCAATCTTTTCATCTTATCTGTGGCCCATGCCAGGAGGACATCAAGAGATTTACAAGCCCGGCTGCATTTTAAAATTGAATCCCTCTCTACGTGTCTCTGCAGGGCTGTGGACAGTATAAAATTCTTACCACATGCTTTATACCTCCATTTTATGTGGCTTTATCTGTCCCGACTTAATTAGTTTAAGTAAAAAGGGGCTCCGGTGTCTTGAAATAATAGGGCTGTTAAAGAACCAATTTATGAATTTATCAATAGAAAACTTTCACTCCAAAACCAGATTCCTCTAGAGCACCGCATAAACAAAGGGGTCTGGCATTAGTTTTTCACTTGAACTACAGTATGTACAAGGTATTCTTTTATCCAGCCATAATTACTGTGCTGCCATTTAAAGAAAAGACCACCATGTTTTCATTGTGCCTATATGACAGCTTTTATTTTATGGTGACCAGCTGAAATAGTCAAGTTAGTGGTGAATATACTGTAGCTTCTGTTGCTTTACATATTAATGTATTTGTACAGACACACACATTACACTGTTTATGACATATTATGTTAAGACAAAGAGTTGTATAGTTGCAAACACTGAAACCTCTCTCTCTCCTTCTCTCTCTCTCTCTCTCTCTCTCTCTCTCTCTCTCTATATATATATATATATAGTATGGATTAGATATAGCTCCAATAGCTTTGGCAGACAATATTACCACACAATCCTCAAACTGCTTTGACCATCATTTCTCCTTCAGTCCTTCTGAGCAGCAAGCACTGTGTGTTTTTATTCTGTTTCAATAAGCGATACCCGTGACTAGCGACTAACAAAACCCTCCAGTGAGCTGCACAGAAGCCCACTCTGGTGGCGACTGTTGTTCTGCGGCCGGCCCACAGAGAGGGTGTGTGTGCGCCACGGCGGAGGATGCCCAGCGATGAGGGGAATGTAAATAAGCGTTACAGTGCTGGAGATCTGAACGTCCCCGCAGACAGAGAGAGAGAGAGAGAGAGAGAGAGAGAGAGAGAGAGAAGAAAAGATAAATAAATAAATAAAAGGCAAAAACAGAAAAACACTGATATGAGCATTCAGTAAGGCATGGAAAAGTAATTTTCACACCGACTGGGCAGCGGAGGGAAGATGGAGGCTGTTAATCTATTTCAGATATCCCTGGTAGCTCTAGGATTCCCCAACAGAAAGGAAGAGAGAGAGAGAGAGAGAAGGAGAGAGAGAGAAAAGAGAGAAAAGGATAGAGAGAGACAGAGAGAGAGTTGGAGAGAAAAGTAGATCAAGGTAATCTGTGTATGAAGTGAGGCATACATCACTAGGATGGTCATGCTAGGGGGCCTGGGGACGGGGGGACCAGGGGAGTTATCGGCCATCTGCCCACAGAGGCAGCACGGTGCGCTGGGGCACCTTTACAGTACACAGGGGGATGATGGGAAGGCATGGTCCTCTGACCGCCTCCTCCTGAGATCACTGCGGGCACTCCTGTCCAGATGCACCTGAGCTCAGCGCTCGTACGCGTTGGAGGAAAACACACAACAGGGTGACGAGGACAGAATTTAGAGGCGGAATTAACTTAAAAATACTCCTCCCTCCGAGCCACTGTCTCAAACCAAGGCAACTGGAAAAATAATCCAAATGCATACGCATGCTCAGCCACACACACACGCACACACACGCACACACACACACACACACACACACACACACACACACACACACACACACACTAACAGTCAAATACACAATAGCTTTGTTGGGTAAAATGTTAATCCTTAGAATCCCAATAGCATATATGCAGTCATTATGGGGGAAATTGAGAGAATTTCTCAAACACAAGAATGTGTTTATCATATTCTCCAAACAGGAGGCGCTTTCTGTGTCTGTGTCTGTGTACTCTAAATAAAGAAAGAGTAGCCACACACTCTTTTTAACTATTTATTGATGACCGACATTTCGGCAACAGCTTTCATCAGGGATTCTGTGTACCCTGCCCACAAGAACAATTACTGTTTTCCCAGAATCAGAACATAAAATATTTCCTAAACAAACAAGCAAACAAAACTGCTGCTCAAGGCAAATGGAAACCTTGCTGTTTGAACACATTTCCTGTTGCGTTGGCATTGTGAAAAAAGTGGTTCGTTTTTGTCTGATGCCGCTGTCGCAATCAACACATCCCTTGTTTATTTGATTTAAACGAATTAATGGCCTAATTGGCAACATATCATTTCTAGTCATGCCTGCTGGCCAGACTAATTGGAGGAGTGTTGGTGATTGGGGCGTTCGCCTGGGCGTGATTGGAGACCTTTATGTTGCATCTACAAAGTTATTCACTTCAAAACCAGCGGAAAACGAAGAGCCATGTGAAATTCAGATGAGCATAGATGAATTCTGGTCGTCTGAAACCACAAGTCCTAATGATTATAGCATCTAGTTCAAACCTGAGATGAATCTGTTGTAATTTCGACTTCTCGGTGCAGTCTGTGTCACTGTGCAGACGTTAAAACCACTACCCATTAAAGAAGCACAGTGTAGTTATTTTGCCACAAAATAGTGGCTTCAAGCTCATTTTGATGCTACATTGTCCTACACTATACTTAGAATACAGAGATACTGCCGAAGCATGCTTGGTGCGTATGGTATGTAACATTGTTGTGGGTAGCAGCATAACACTTTTAGTAAGTTTCAGATTAATTAGGTACCCCTTAATCAGTATGCTATGTTGACAATTTATGATAAAGGGAATTCCTACATAGAGCTACTTTAAGCCACAACACACCAGATAATGACATTCAAACAAGCACATAATGAATACATAGTCTTCTATTGTTTATCGGATGCTACACAGCCAACCATGATTAACGTCTTTACATGTCTGACAGATAAAGTAAGTTCCATTTTATCCATTAAGATAAAATTGAGCCGTGTTTGCATTAAAACGGCAAAATGTTTTAGACAAGATAGTGGTGATTATGGTGGCTTGCTGTGGACCCAGCGTGCCAATGAGGGAGCAGGACTCATTCTAACCGTCTAAGTGCAACCACAGCCTAATAACTAATTGCCATACATTTCAAACATTCAGCTGCCTGGATGCCACCCATAATTCAACCACCCCCCTCCTCCTCCTCCTCCACACACACACACAGACGCACACACACACACACACACACACACACACACACACACACACACACACACGCAGACACACACACTCCACTTCCCCAACCCTCCCTACCACGTCCCCTCCCTTCCCATCTCCAGACTCCCAAGCTGTCGGACTAAAAATATACAGCCTTCATTAAATAACTCAGAGTGGGAAGAAATGGATGGGAAGTCATTTAGGAAGATGAAATGGGCTGAACCTCAAGCGTGCATCACCCCCATTCGCCATACATCAAATCAGTAAAGGGGGACAGGAATCGGAAAGTTTTTCCGAGGCGGAAGGGGGCGAGGAGACGACGAGGCGATGGGTGACGATGTACATATGCTTGTGTGATTAAGCTGTTTCTGGGGAAGGGGGAAGGAGTGTATGTGTGTATGTGTGTGTGTGTGTGTGTGTGTGTGTGTGTCTGTGTGTGTCTGTGTGTCTGTGAGTGTGTATGTTTTTTGGAAAGTTTGTTCAGTGTTGTTGTGCAGAAAGATGTTCTAATCAGATATCTCTGATCTGTTTCAAAACACGTGTTGCCTATGATGAACTGCAAGAAACTTGCAGGTGTGACACCTCATTGTAGGCTATGCTAAGAGGCCATGGCACTCAAAAACGTGTAAATGAGAACAACTGAGTACAACTCAGGTGGCAGGCCTGCTGTGAAACTATGGGATGAAGAGAGTCACACATTACCATGTCTTGAAAAAATGGCCAGAATATTAGTCGGAGATTTGAAACGAAAATGTCTCTGCCTCACCATCTCCTTGTCCCTTGTTCCTGCCGAAGCTTTTATATTGGACTGACAACCCAATGGCCCTGTCTGTGAATTGGAGTCGTTCTGTGCTACACCTCACTGATGAAGCCCGAGGTTCGCAGGAACAATTCACTGCTGGGAGGTGGCTGTAGGAGTACCTCTCCGATGGCATCCATCCACTCAAGCCTCTGAGACATGTGCCACACGTGCGTTTGAGCATATTTCAAACAGAAAAATGCATATGCACAGACTTTAAAGCAAAGTCAGATCACTGCTGAGTCAAAGCAGGGTGTGTGCACATCGGCAGACAGACAGAGTCCCTAAATCATTCATCGAGCGATGCATAGATGCCGACGTGACGACAGATAGGCCTCTTCATTTATTAATGATTGACATTCAGGGCTTTGATGGTATATCCAGTTTTATATTGTAGTCATATTTCTCAATCTGCCCGGGCACAAAGAAAATGGTTCCTCGCAATGTGACTCATTACTCCCATGACCATATTTCTGTATCCTTATTAATACTTTATCAAGCTCTGATTCACTGGTAAAAAATCTGGAGAATATAAGCCTCTGAGTTCACACAAGCCTGATATTAGTTAGCCATTGATCTTATACACTTGTTGATCTTTTCTTTTTTTTTGTATGATGATGAATGATTTGCATTTTTTCAATATACTGGTTGGTATCTTTTGACAAAACCTTTAATCATCCAGATCAGTTGAAGGATTCAACACTCAGAAGCTGGGATGAAACATAAATATTATTTGTATTGTGAGTCAACCCTTAACACTTCCAATATTGCATCAGAGCTATCAGAAGGGAGGACTGCTCTCCGTGCTTTGTGAAATGACGTCTGTGGCGACCGTGAGACCAGTGAGCCTCTTAGTTCCACCACCACTGCTCAGGTAATAGCGTGAGCCTCTTCAAATGTCACCGTTGATATGAAGTCGTTCATTCAGCAGCTGCGTTCTCAGCCCTATTAGTCTGGTTCTACTGCGAGACAGGGACAGAGGGAAGAGAGCGGAGAGAGAGGAAGACATTGGTCAAGGCGCTCGTTTGTCAGGTCAGCTGTAACGTAATGGAGCGCATGGCCCTGTTGGACTGGCCGATGGGAGAGGCACAGACACAGGCTATCTCGCTATATGGTATCCGCTCATGTGCCTGCACCGAACTGAGCAATGGTGGATGGGGATTCAGTTCACATATTCTGACTTTGTGACTTCATTTTACCGAACATTACAGCCTACAGAAGGGCTTGGTTAAGTATGTCTACCACATTAATTGGAAAAAGAAGTCAAACAAATTTTTAAAAATCATGTAGGCCTACAGTATGTGTGCTCCCCTGAAAGATGCTTCTTTTGTTGGCTTACATAGTATGTCACCTGACTGAATTTTGAATTGAGTCGGATTAAACGCACACATTCCTGTCAGTTTTATTAAAAGCATCTAAAGAAATAATTCTCCATAAATATGAACTTCATATTGATTTCCTAACCAAAGACATGCACTTCTGGGGGTGTTTCTATTCCTTAGTGTGTGTAGACGTCAATTACACAGTATAATAGATAGCCCTGTAGGGATTAACTGTTAGTGGGAGTTCACTTTTAATATGCATTAAAGTGAGTGTGCCTCCTAGAAAGCCTGTGGTAAAGTCTCTGAGGAAACATAAATGAAGGAAGTAAGCCCTGCAGCTAGGGCGCCCCAGGGGAGTATTTGGTGTGACCGCCTCAGGAAAATAACAACCTTTCCTGAGGGCAGTGCTGTAGCCGCTTAATGTTGGTCTTGACGGAGAAGAGGAATGTCGTTTGTGGGCCTCGACTGCTCGATCACCCTCCTGAGTAAACTCTGCTTGCACTTTGAGGAACTTCACACGCGGTATGAATGAAAAAATAACACAAACACACTGGTCTGTAGGTTAACTATTCATCTCGGGCCGGGCGACAGGTCTGGGCTTGGGCTACCTGTGCCTAGCATCTGTCTTTGGTCGCCATCCCGCACCGCTAAGCAATGCTACGGCGCCGGGTAATGTTTGTGGAATGAAAACGAAATGTCACGCGAAGACACAGACCACTTCCCCTTGGCTCGGCCTCCGCAGTCATTTTTCTTGTTAATGTAGCATGTCGAATTTGTAAGGCGACGGCGTGAAAATGAAAGGTTGCATGTCTCACTTGGCTGGCAATATGTATTTGATAACTGCAGTAAATCAACGCTGTGGAAGGGAAACACATGTTAATGGAAGGCACTAAATTGGAATGGAATTTGTTTGAAAGGGGAAAGCTGAGCACGCACCAGTGGGAGGAAGCAGAGACATTTATTTCTTTATGTGTGTGTTAGTGTGACTGTGTATGCGGGGGGATAACATCTAATAAACATCTGAAAAGTAAAAGAAGTTATTCTGATGAAGTTGTGTTGATGGTTATAGGGAGTCAGCCCATTTCTGCACAACTTCTCCCAGCACCAGGGAGTGACTGGGGAACACGTTCAGCACCACGGACAGCGACAGGCCAAGTCCTCAATATCACTGGACAATGTGGACATACACAGCCACGTTTCCTAAACATTGGGACGCTATGGAACATTTTACAAGAAACTAGGATAGTTGCCATCATTATTGAACTAAAGATGCAGAGGTCTGTGTAAGCATTTGGCCAAATAATGCAACGATATATGAATAATGCTCCTCAATGTGAAATGTCAAATCATTTAGGGATCATCTTTAGTGCATAATATCATTTAAATATTCACAGAATCGAGATAAATCTTTGTAAACAGGGCTGAAAAACACTATTGAATGGCTGTGGCCTCTCAGATTACACAGCATTTCTCCATCCACATACAGTAGGCTAATACTTGACTTGATCTAGACATGCCACCATCTTATCTGGGCCCAAGCACAGATGGACTCTGTCCTGTGTTTACAGTAGATGTCTTTTTTTTTATGGGGGGGTAAAAGGTGCCAAAAGGCATTCTGTATATAGCTCCATAATATAGCTCAATATAGCTCCATAATAGTCCAGGTAATGAAATGTCAGACACAGAGACATTCTCCTGTGCATATGTTTAACCTGTAGCTTGGGCTTCGATCCAGTGCCTCCCACAGTACCACAGTGGCTTAAAATATACAGTAATCATAATATTATATATGGCAAACTCACATACCTTATTAAACTAAATATCAGGTACAGGACAGGTGTCTGTATAGGAACAGGCAATGTTTTCCAAAGGTCCATTTCTCTCTATTATTCATTTCTGTAATGCCACAATTTTAAAGGTAGATATAAAGTAGAATAAAACAATGGTAATGCCAGTACTAGGATGTGTCACCATGGCACATTTATTTCTTTCTGAGTTTAAAATGGGTTCACATCAAAGACTTCAAAGGATGTGTGTGTGTGTGTGTGTGTGTGTGTGTGTGTGTGTGTGTATGATTGTACTTGTCATTACATCTCAGAGCATCTGTGGACACTGTGTCCGAAAAGCATGTGAAGTGCAAATACTGTATCTATGATTACAACAGGTATCTGACTCTCAAGAGCTCTGTTAAGTCAGTGCTAAAGCCAATAGTGAAGTGCTATGTAGTGGGATACGCAGTTGTTTGGAAGAGGCACTGAAAGGCTTCATTTCAGTGCTTTGTTTTTTGAAGAGAAATGAATTTGTCCATTGATTTAATTGGCTGAAAATTTATTTTTTTTCAGAATTTAGGGCCTCTAAATATGTTATTGAACATTGCACAGTTTCAGGAGGACTGCAATTCTATGTTAACGAATTATGATTGCAACTTGTCCTGTCTGAATAAAGACCTGGTGGAATGATCTGCACAGAGGACTGTATCTTGTACACAAATATTGTGTGGTGAAGTGAAATAAGTGACAAAGAGACATTGGAATGGGGAACATTTCAAGGTTTTATATACATATTCTTTACTGTTCAGGTACACATCCTCATATTGTAAAAAGAGGTATGGAATACAAAAAAGAAAAGGAAATCAAAAAAAAAAAAAAGAATCTACTACAATGATTCACAGCAGGCCAAGTGCTCTGACTGCCGAGGGCACCCACACCTGCACTTTAATTAAGAGTACAAAAAATGGCTACAATCAGTCCATATAATAATGCTCATTAGTTGAATGCTATATTTTTGAAAAGGGAACACTGGCTCTCTACGATTATTGACTGGAATACTCATGGGAGAGGAGGCCTCAGTGACTGTATAGTTTTGTACATCACAGAATAAGAATGACTGCGTCTGAATCCCTGTTGAAATCCCCGTCGCCTTGAAACCTTTTGTGATTCCTTTTTAAAGTTTTATTCTTTAAAAAGCAAAAAAAAAATGTTCCACCCACTTGGCCAAACAAGCCATTCAGTGGTTGACAGATTCTCATCAGTGCAGCAGCCTACATTTTTTATGGGAGCGGCATTTTTTTTTCCCCCCCCTACTGAAAACCTTGGCTCAGAAAATTGCTTTCTTTTCTGTCGCCCCGCACAGTAGTAATGCTCCAGAGAAGTGAGCTGGACATCCTTCTTGTGGTCATTTCTTCCCATGTGTGTGTTTTTTTTTTTTGTGTGGCAGGTCCAGCTATGTGGCAATATAGCATCCTGACAAGAAACAAAATGTGACCCCAGTATTGATGGCCGCGTATAGGTATTCCTGTGCAATCCCAAATTCCATGAATGTTATGATCAAGGGTAAGGAATGGACCTTTTTTTTTTAAGAAAAAAAAAAAGCAAAAAGGTTTAGTTTCCCAAAAACATCAGAGTGCTGACTGTGCCTACAGCCATCACAGAATGACTCAAGAGAATCTCACACACAGACCACTCTCCCAGTTATGAGGATCACAGCCGTGTACAGTGTTTGGGAAACTAATCCAAGATGACGCATCAATGCAAAACCTTCAGTTTCTCTTCTATGCAAAATGTACAAAATTAACCATGTAGGCCATGACCTAGTCTTGCTCTTCACAAGATTTTTAGTGATTTTATTTACATCCTATTTCATGTTACACTTACAAATAAATATTGCATTCTTACAATCTACTTTTTCAGATTTCATCCTATCAATTTCTCTTTTATACATTTATTTTTCTTTTCACCTGAGCTGTTCAAGAGGTCTTTTTGTGCCTCTTCTCACCTGCTAGAATTGTCAAATAAATTAGAGAGTGGAAAGATGCTGCAGGACAAACAAAACCAATAATGGCGCAAAAAACAGACACCTCGTGTCTTCGACCTTTTGGGAATATCACAAATAAAGTTCATGAACACCTTTTGAAAAGAAAAACCAAAAAACACCAAAATGTAAAACAAGCATTCACACTCTGACCATATATGTTAGTAGAAGAATATCTATCTGTACAGAATAATGCTCGCCTAAATCGCTTCAGAGACGACTCTCTCCTTTACTGTAGTTTCTAGATCCTGAAGTGCTACTTTTGAGACCAACCGTGGAACTTTTTCCAACTCATCCAGGCCCAGGAGGGAAGGTTGGAGCTCCGTGCGCTACTGGTATGGTTGTGCAGTCGTCCTAATACTGTACATCGACTAAGGGAGGGTAGGCAGCGCTAGAGTGAGTATAGCGCGAGGAAGAGGAGGAGGAGGAGGAGGAGGAGGAGGACCACCACAGCTTCCTCCGATTGTGCAAGTGAGCGCCTCCGTCAGCTATGGGGAACCGTGAAGGACGCTCGAAAAATCTCTTTCTCCTACAATAACAATTCAAACATTCACTGCAAATAAAAGGGCGGTAGGGCGGTACTGTTCAGTCCATAAGCTATTATAAGGATTCCTAATATTTTTCTTCTGGCTGGGTCGTGGTTGGCACGGGTATGTTCTTTGTTGGGATGTCTAAAATATGTGTCTACATGGGCAGTTAATAGCCTACATGATGGTTACAATTTTGGGTTGATGTAGTCAGATTCGGGATGGGAGTAAATGATGTCTACAAGTGACACAAAGCACATCGATTTTCGAATGGGGGTGGTGGCAAAGGTGTGGGGGGGGGATAGCCAACCATCAATGAGGACCACAGAAATAGACACAACTGATGGGGGCATTTAGTGTTGGTCACTGCATGAGATGGCACACACACACACACAGTCTGCAATGCTAGATTAAGTCAGAAAACACATTACTCAACAAAACCGACTGATGGAATTTTTGAACAAAAAACAAAAACAAAACTCAATTCTCGCTCTTCGAAATTCTTATGCTCAAATAAATTTACACCATTCTCGTATGTTTTACGTGGTCTCACCATCCAGTGGTTCGTCTTCACTTAGTTACTTCCCATGCCCTCGACTGGCATTTAGTTAAAAGTTCTCAGAACCAGCCAGGGGCAACTGTTCAACACGCCCATTCGCCCCTCACCCTGTCATAGTCATTGTCATTATCAATCAATGAATGTCACTTGCATTGCATTCCAAAACGACTTGACGTCGCCTCGTCAAAGTCCTTCGCCGAAAGTAACAGCAACCGCAAAGGCATTACAGGTGAGATTTATGTCGAGTCCAGTTCCCCCACCCCCAAAACCGTTGTGTGTGTTTCTCACAGATTGTCTTGTAGCCTCTCCATGTAGGTTCTGATCTCGGCCGACTGGCCCAAGTCCATGTCTTGGCACACCCACTTGATGTCGTCGTCGTTCCCCACCAGGATGGAGTTGGTGTAGGGCCCGCCCTCGTCGGGCAGCACGGTGGCGTAGGAGGTGAATTTGACCCGCTTGCCCTTGGACGCCCGGGGGGAGTTGTTGAGCGGCTCGGCCTTGCCCGACTGGTCCTTGCCCACGCACGGTCCGGCGCCGCGCGGCTCGGAGAGAGTCCGCGGCAGCGTCTGGCCGTGGGCCGACGCGCCGCTCTTGAGGGTCCCGCTGCCGTTGAGCAGGTACTTGCTCTCCTCGCAGCTGTCGCTGCGGTCGATGGCGGTGGTGCACTCGTCGTTGTGGGGCAGGGGCCCGTGGTGGTTGGCGTGGTGGTGGTGGTGGTGGTGGTCCATGAGGTCGGCCTCGTTGCCCAGCCACACCCAGTCGTGCGCGTGGTTCATGTTGCCCTGCTCCAGCACGGGCAGCTGCTTGTGGCGGTACTTGAAGGCGAAGCTCACGCAGTTGATGAGGAAGACCAGGATGGCCAGGCAGAAGACGCCCAGCAGCGCGTACATGCCGATCTCCAGGTCGGAGAGGCCGCGCGGGCTCTGGGTCAGGTCGTTCTCCGCGCCCCCCGGGAGCTCCACCTGGGCGGGGAAGCTGGTGTAGTCCACGGGGGACTGACCGCCACCGCCGCCGCTGCCCCCTTGCTTGGCGCCGGCCGACTTCTTGGTGACGGCCGTCTTGGCCGTGGTGCTCACCTTCCGCACCAGGCCTTCCTCGCGGTCGGCCGCCGCGCTGGTGTACTTGGTGAACTCGGAGCCCGTCTTGCCCTCGGAGCCCTGGCCCTTCTGCCTCTGCTCGCTGGTGCTGTTGTCCAGGCCGCCCTCGCCCTCGTCCTGCCCGCCTCCTCCTCCACCACCTCCTCCTCCGCCTCTCTGCTCCACGTCGTTCTGGCCGAACTTAACCCGCACGTTGCCCACGCCCATGGCCAGCACGCTCTTGCGCTTGGACTTCTGGCACGTCTCGGAGATGACCATCTCCACCTTGACCAGGGCCCCCTGGCCCTCGCCCTCGGCCTGCACCACGGGCCACTTCTGCGGGGACTCCTGGTAGGTGGAGACCACGGCCTCGTCCAGGGAGGTGGCGGTCAAGGTGAAGTCCCGCGGGTCGTAGATGTTGAGGGGCGTCACGGAGCCATCGCTGTACTGGATCCAGGCGCTGATGACGGCTTCCTGAAGAGCAAGGAGAAGAGCGAAAAAACAAACAACAAATCAGAGGAGATAAAGTGAAGCGGCTGAAAGGAAAACATCAGTAAATGTCACCCATTTCAAATGTAAATCTATGGAGCACAGCACATAGGGATCAAACAAGATGCAATGCAATGTTGTCTCAACGAAAAAGAGCAGCTTTGACCTTCAGAGAGCACATAAAAATGCTTCTTTTTACAGTAGGACTGCAAAACCTAAAATGTTGAAACCACACAAGGAGCACACAGACGTTGGTAGAATACGCTGACAAAATAAGAGCAGACAGCTGAGGTTGTTTTTAGTCTGGAAGAAGACAGGATGTTTTATTTCCCTGGGTAAAATAGGGGCACGGCTGTTTTATTTTTAATCAACACTGTGCCTTGCATGGCTAAGACCCCAAACAATTAAAGAAGAGTGGTTAAATGTGTACACAAGGTGCAATTGTTTTTTTTTGTGTTGTGTAAATGACTAAGTAATTATGTGAATTAATCAGGTCCACTGAGACATGGGGGGTGCATCTCACTCTTTTTCAAATACCAGCTACAAGCACATGGCATGCACTGTAACATAAATATGTCCAAGCACCAAACACAGATACTAATAACAAGAGCACACACAATGAACTCAATGAGTTTGTAGGGTAAGATATCAGCTCAGTTGCACATACTCTGTAGAGTGTTTTATATTACCATAATTTAGCATAACAAAGAAAGCTACATCAGCAACCATTAGCGGGGGAAATAATTATATTATTATTATTGCTATTATTATTATTATATTGCATATGACACCTTGTCATATGAATGTAGAGAAACCCTTGTTATACCGTTTAGTTTTTCTGTAGGACTGTCTTAGAAATAATGTTTGACTTTCTAATCTACAATGGTAATTTAGGCTACTCCCCGCAGATATATGACTAGACTGCTGGGAATTGCTCAAGGCGAGTCGGTCATATTATCTCCAACAAAGCATAAGAATTCAGACCTGGAATGTAAGCTCTACCATTTAGACCTATTAAAGGAGCCATGCTTCAACCGGCCCTTTTAATCACACAGAAAATGATTCTGACCCCTTGCTTCCCTCTTTGTGTGTGCTCCGTTCACACCCTCGGAATTACATTAGCAGGGTTAAATATGTGCAGTCGCTCGCACATCTGTGTGTGCATCCAAGTGCGGGGTTGGAATAATGACACGACACCTCACTAAACTGTTATACACTCGCATCATTGTTATCATGCCCCCATTATAGTTCAGATTAGCCTCTAATTGGCACTCCACTCCTGTACAATGCTTCTCAACCACAGTGCCGTATCATGACGTGCATCATTCAGTGACCAATACATATTTTTTTTTTATTACTAATCAATGTTTTACCATCTCATTTGATTATCTAGAATGCTTTTCAACCTCATGCAAGGCTCAGTGCTGTATCATGACGCGCATCACTCAGTGGCCAATACATAATTTTATTACAAATCAATGTTTTAGCATCTCATTTGATTATCTCTTTTTCATACCCCCCTCGTGTTTTTGTGTCTAAAACTGTATTTATATTCTTGTTGTACAGCACAAATGGGGCTAGAATAGTGAAGGCTGGGTGAAATAATGTAAGTCACACCACTGGCAAAGCACAAGCTGCCAAAAAAAAAAACAGACAAAAAAGGAGCTGGATGTGGTGTCCGTCACCTGTTTGGGTGTGTGGAGGAGGTCTTGTGCAGTGGTGGTGACGTAGATGGCGCGGCTGTCCGCAGGGCTGGGCAGCAGGGAGAGGCTGAGGGAGGCCACCAGCTGGACGCCCAGATCTGAGATGGTCACCTTGTCGTCCAAGACCGTGACTGTCTTCTCGGCCAAGATGGAGTCTGAGAGCGGTGAGATTACCTGCGAAACAAGTGCCAAGGTAAACATCAGTGGGCTACATAAAAAGCTCCATTCATGTCTAGGACCCCATTCTGCCACTGTAATTCTACTTAATCCCCTATTAAAGAAAAGCTATCGTTTTCACAAAGCCTGCATTCTGCATTTGATGGCTTTCAAAGCCAGATGGTTGCTTTTTACCCTTTTCAAACCCCCTCCTGTGATTGGATACACAAAGAATAAACAAAAATAAGCAAACCTGTGCTGAATATCATAAACCAGTATGAACATTACAGCTGAGTCAACATCGGTGGTTTGTTTAAATCAACTTTTTAAATCAACATTTAAGTCAATGTATTGAATCAAAACACGCAAAACGATCAAAAAGCAATCACACTGACTATTATTATGAAGACAGGAGGAGGTGAGACGTATTGTGCTTGACAAAGCATACCAACCACCAACCACCAATCACCACCAACAGCAAACCAAAAGGAAGGAAGGAAGGAAGATAGGAAGGAAGGAAGGAAGGAAGGAAGGAAGGAAGGAAGGAAGATAGGAAGGAAGGAAGGAAGGAAGGAAGAGAGGAAGGAAGGAAGGAAGATAGGAAGGAAGGAAGGAAGGCTGTGATTTCAGCACCAGGGAAATCTAGAATAATGTCAACGCTGAGCAAAATGTCTTCATGCCAGGGCCCGCCACTTGTTGACTGACACCACTGGGATTTCTAGCAGCGACAGAGAAAGAGAGAGAGAGGGGGAGAGAGAGAGAGAGAGAAAGAGAGAGAGGTAGAGAGAAAAAGAGAAAGAGAGAGAGAGAGAAAGAGAGAGAGGGGGAGAGAGAGAGAGCGAGAGAGAGAAAGGGGGGCGGGAGACATGGAGATTGAAGCGTCAAGAAATCAAAAGAGCTTAGGCGCGCTAAACGGTGACAGTGAGGGACAAGCAGTGAGTGTGTGAGCTGACACTCCTCATTCACGGGGAATCTCCGTTAAACTAGCCATAGCAGCTCCTCCCAAGGGGGACGCCGTCACAACGCCGCTCCCAA
>NC_085001.1:12799823-12802323 GCF_963854185.1 Sardina pilchardus | reverse complement strand
CAGTATGTTGGTGTGTGTGAGTGTGTGTGTCTGTTTCAGATATCTTGTGAGGGACATGAGATAAAAGGTGTTTGTTTGTAAATATATCTGTGTGTGTGTGTGTGTGTGTGTGTGTGTGTGTGTGTGTGTGTGTGTGTGCACCCGCGCATATACGGGTTGTCTGTGATTATATGTATGTAGGGAGATAGGGAAGGGCCTGACATGTACTTCCACTGTGCAATTGCCTTACTGGTGACAAGAGCAGGAGGTCTAATGTAAATATGCAGCCCTGGAGCCTGTTCCATTGCCATGAGAGATACTGTAGCATGAGATGCTATGCATGCATAGTGTATGTCCCTGCGCTTTGGGTGTGCAGTGGTATGTATGCATTAGGGTGTGTACTGTATGTAAATGCAAGGCTTAGTGTATGTGTTTATGCATGTCTCTGTTTAGTTTACTCGTGTATATGTTTGCATTTAAGTGTTGTGCTTGAGTGTGTGTGTCAGGGGGGTTAGTTAGAAATACAGAAAGAGAGAGATGTAGCGAGGGAGAGAAAGAGGAGGGGGGGGAGAGAGAGGGAGGACAAAAGAAAGACAGAAATGCATGTGTGTGTGTGTGTGTGTGTGTGTGTGTATATATGTGTGTGTGTGTGTGTGTGTGTGTGTGTGTGTGTGTATGTGTGTGTGTGTGTGTGTGTGTGTGTGTGTGTGTGTGTGTGTGCGTGCGTGTAGATATGCATATTTATTATGCCCGTGTATATGTTAGCGAGTATACCCCAGTCCATGTGCCAGTGCTTTGTCTATGATAGCGCTGTTTGTTTTGCTAGCTGTGGAGCGTTGTGTGCAGTGTGGAGCCACACGCCTCGGCTCAGCTCAGCCGCGCGGTTTGTTTTGACAGGACTCCGTCGGTGTCAGCGACGAGAACAAAGCCGCCATTTACACTCGTCACTCATGGCTCGTCCCCCCGGCGGAGATCTCCCCGCAAACTGCTCTGTGAAGCTCTCCTCCACTTCTCGTCAGACTATACAGTACGAGTCCTTTGAAATTCTTTGTGGCCACTGACATTTCCTTCCTTAAAAATAGATGAGTGAAAATCCAACCTCTGTGTCGTCTACAGATGCTCAGCGCTGCTACACACCCCCCACCTCCAAAAAGTCTGAAAGGGTGTGACAGTGTGAACCATGCTGCTGTGGAACCGACTGCCGTCTATATGTTGTTTTTGTGTGACTGTGTGCTGGTAAAGTAATGCATTCACTGTTAAGCCACCTTCCCATGGTAGAAGGCTGCTGCTGCTGCTGCTGTTGCAATCACTGCTGGCATGGTAACATTTTACTGGCTAGGTTCTGAGGGAATGCTTTGTCTGGACTATGCTTGAAATGTTGTTTACATTACTGTACTGTATGGTTGCTCATCTTACCAGCTATATGTACAGCTGTATCATACACCTTACAGTGCACATGCCAGCACACATATGGCTATAACATAAGAATGCAAATGTGCCACTTTTGCATAGATGTTTTTAATTAGATGAAAAACTTAAAAATCTCAAGGTATAGCTGACTGCCTCAAAGTGCCTGAAAAGGCCCCAGACCTCCAAGTGTTAAGGTTTGTCCAGTAAAAAAACAATTTTGAAACTGGGAGCCGATCCATTTGATAGCCAGGTGACAGCGTAAGACTAAAAGGTTCCACTTGGTTAAGCGCTCCCTTGCCTGCCATTTTGTTGCTGTGTTTCGTTCTCACAAAGAAAACTGTTTCTTCCAGCATGGTAAAGTTAAAAGGTAGCACGCTTGGTATGGACGTGTCTCAGCAGAAGCCTTGCAATCACCGGCGTTCCTTTGCTTTTCGAAAGGTGTCCCTCGAGTAGAACATTCTTTCAATGGGAGCCTACAGTAATTAATAGCTCCATAGGAAAAAAAAAAAAAAAAACAGAAAAAAAATCCAACCCATTTCTACTGTTAATTAACGGGAGAATTTCAGCTGATCAGCCCGATTGACTGACTTTTACGGAGTAGAGCGAGCCGATTTAAAAAGACCTCATGCATTTGCAAGTCTAAGTGTTTTTTCTTTCACTGACGGTTAACATCCTTGCGGAAGAGGCGGTTAAAAAAAACAACAGGCAAGAGAGGTGGCGGGTGATTAGAAAGGGGGTGATTAAGCCCTGTGCGCTGGATCCGATGATGACACACATCCCTTGCTGTGATTGCCTTGCCATTTGGTATGGCTCACCACTCCCTTACCTGCAAATTACACCTCCATGAGCGGGAGTGGGAGTCAGGGCCTTGCCGCTGAATATGGGACTCCCTCCTTCTACTCTGCATCTCTTTTTCTCTCTCTTTCTCTCTCTCTATCTTTCTCTACACCCTCATTAGCCTCATCCCTCTCTCTGTTTTTTTTCTCTCTCTCTCTCTCCCTTTTCCTCTCTCTCTGGCTATCTCTCTCTTTCATATAATTTTCTCATCCAGCTCCTCCCTCTCTCCTCTATTTCTCTCTCTTCTATCTTTTATCTCTCCTCTCTCCCCCCC
>NC_085001.1:12766594-12799623 GCF_963854185.1 Sardina pilchardus | reverse complement strand
ACCTATTTGAATCTCTGAATTGCTGCTAACGGATGACTTGTTTCTCTCTCGAACAAAAAAAAAGTATTGAAAATATCTGAGACTCAAAATTTCAGTGCTTAGCTGCTTGAAGAATGTTAAGCAGATTTTCAATTTGGCAAACAATGCAGATTATTTCAACTTCCTTGTGACTTCAAAATCATTTCAAGGTTGCTTGCTTCAGACTTCATACACACACCCTCACTGCACATTCATACCTAATAACAATCTTACGAGTTAAATGGCATCCTTCACCAAGGCCTCTCCACAGACCTACTCCCCCCACCAACGAGTTACACAGAATAAGGCTTCAAATGTAAATGCAATCAGGCTTCTCGGGCCAAGTATACGCACACAATGAATTTGGTCCCTGCATTTATCCCATCCGTGAATTAGTGAACACACACCACACACAGTGAACACACAGTGAGGTGAAGGACACACTAACCCGGCGCAGTGAGCTGCCTTCATTCAGCGGCGCTCGGGGAGCAGTGAGGGGTCAGGTGCCTTGCTCAAGGGCCCTTCAGCCGTGGATGTGGGCATGGAACAGCAGTGCTCAACCACTTCCCCCACTCACATTTTTCAACTGGTCAGGGAATCGAACCAGTAACCCTTCGGTTACAAGCCCAAAGCCCTAACCAGCAATAGGCCACGGTTTGGCTTGATGACACATGATGACACATGAGCCATCTAAATAACAGGGAATACAGCATGCAACTCAGGAATAGATCGCCCAATTGGTGATGAGGGGTAAAAAGGACACACAACCTACTGACTGAACTTTATAGCTTGTCTACTGGCACCTACTGGCCTCTTGTTAGCAAAGGCATGCTCATTCCTATGGTGTGCATGTCTCTAGTCTAGCAGCTGTCCTGTCAAGCTGAGAGAGACTGGCTCTGTCTAATGTGACTCCACAATGGGTCGCTGCCTTGACAATCTGCTGACGATATTGATACAAACTACACTGTCTGAGGAGCACGGAAGCATAGAGACATTTATATCCCTCTCTCCCGCTACCTATCTTTCTTTCTTTCTTTCGTTCTCTCTCTCTCTCTCTATCTCTCTCTTTTTTTCAGTGTCTATTTCTCTCCCCACCCTTTCACAGGACTGGAATGACAGTGGAATCTGAAGGACATTTATGAGGCTCTGTTGGCTGTCGAGGAGTGTGACGTTGCCCCGGGATACAGACCGCCCATCTCCCCGGAACACTGGCGCTTGGTTGCCGGCGGCAGCAGCGGTCGTCAGAGTGCGGCATTCCAGAGCTGTGGATGTGTCACACTTTTCTGACTCCCGCTCAGGGTCACAGAAGGGACACCAGGATGTGGCTTTAATAGAGTGCCTGTGTGTGTGTGTGTGTGTGTGTGTGTGTGCGTGCGTGCGTGCGTGCGTGCGTGCGTGCGTGCGTGCGTGCGTGCGTGCGTGCGTGCGTGCGTGCGTGTGTGTGTGTGTGGTGGGGGGTGTGTGTGTGGGTGTGTTAGTGTGCGTGTGTGTGTTTGTGTGTGTGTGTTTGTCGGAGGTCATGTGTGTGTATCTGTGGATGTGTGTGTGTGTGTGTGTGTGTGTGTCTGTGGATGTGTGGGTGTAAACATGTGTTTGTATGAGAGTGAATCAGTGTGTGTTTGTGTTTGTGTTACAAATATATGTGTGCGAGTGTATGAGCATGTAAGAGTACACGTGTGCGTGCGTGTATGTGTGTATGTGTGTGTGTGTGTGTGTGTGTGTGTGTGTGTATGTATTTTGTGTGTTCATGCTTATGTACTGTGTGTGTATGTGTGTGTGTGTGTGTGTGTGTGTGTGTGTGTCACATGTGTATACATGCCTGTGTGCTTTTGTAGGCATCCTGGCCATGTGTTTGCCGGAGTAACGTCTCAGTGTGTGTGTGTGAAAGCTAAATGCCACCAACCAGTGCACACACACCGAGACACACACACACACACACACACACACACACACACACACACACACACACACACACAGACACACACAAACACACACAGGCTTTTCATGAGTGCAGTGACCCCCTTTCATCTCTTCTCCCTTATCATCCAGAGAGCTTTCAGGGCCCTGCGATACCTACCGATGCTTTACTTCCTGTCATATTTATCCCCAATACAGGCTGAGACACGGTCTAATGACACACACACACACACACACACACACACACACGCACACCCACCCGTATCTCAGCACTCTCATGGTCTCATACTCAGACTCAAGGCTTCAGTGGAGCAGAGATCAGTGTAGGTTTTTTGAAGCAAGCGGTGCCTGTTATGAAGGCTATCAAGTCACTTAAATACACAGACATCACACGAATACCCAGCTCAACCACCACCACATACACACACTAAAACTGTGACAACACTGTGACAACATTATGAGATGCTACGACAAAGAAAATATCATATAATTACACTGTAATAATACAATACATAGGTGAGACAGCGAGTCATTTCAGCATATCTACAGTTTTATAACTGCACTGTACACTGCACAATCACAAGTTGATGTATAAAATCCAAATGAATTGAAAATGAGACCATGATATAACTGTATAATTATATACGGCACAATCACTTAGCTAGTTGATGTATAAAATCCACATGAATTGAAAATGACACCATCAAGGGAATGATGGTGTTCAGAAAAAGACTAGTCATAAGATGAGAACTCTACTTCTTCATTTAAAGACAAAAAGAGTGTGAAGCTGATGAAGAGAGCAAATAGATATTATGTTGAATAGGCAGTGAGACAAAAGAATATTCATCTCCCCAACACTGCGTTTGAATGAAACGCGCCACAATTAACTGATATGAAGTGGTAATGAGCGTCGGCAAGCAGATGAGTTTGAACATCTTTTTGTCAACCGCGATAAAAGCGCTTCTTGTCCACACAGTGTGCTCTGACGAGCGGGAAACGATGGTGACAGTCAGATGTCTCATATGCTCAAGGACGTTATTACGCATCCCCCCCACTTCTCACTCATTACTAACGACACGGCAGGAGGAGTTCTTGTCTTTCCATGAGGCCTGTTGTCTGCCAGAGAGAGTACCATTCCTGTGTGCTCCATTGACTGAGCCGTTACCCATAATTCCATCCTTCTTGCCAGGAGCCTCACCATCTCCCCTCTCTCCCTTTCATTAACTGTTCTTCATCAGATTTGCTCAAGTCTCCCTCTCTCTGCATCTCTTTCACTCTGTGTCTGTCTATCGGTCCCCCTATCTGTGAGCCTCTCCTTCACAATATCTCTCTTTCTCTCTCTCTCTCTTTCTGCATCTCTTCCACTGTGTCTCTCTATCTTTCTCCCTATCTGTGAGCCTCTCCTTCACAATATCTCTCCTTCACTCTCTCTCTCTCTCCCTCTCTGCATCTCTTCCACTCTGTTTCTCTAATCTTTTTCCCTCTCTGTGAGCCTCTCCTTCACTCTATCTCTCGTTCTCCCTCTCTCTCTCGCCCTCGCTCTCTCTCTCCGCTCTCCATCTATATTGAGAGGCAGGTGTTGGTTCGGCAGGGGCTGGGATATCAAAGCTGGCTGGCCCGCTCCTGAGTGTGGAGAGGCATCTGTCGAGGCTGCCTGTCAAGGGCCATGCGATTAGACAGGAAATCTGCAGCCCTAATGGCGCCATAATGAAAACGCGCAAAAAAGCGCCCGCCATGAGTCACACGCTCCTCCATAATCCAAACAAGGACAAACGTGTCACATCCAATAGCTTCCACCTGTATATGAAAATTAAATAGCGCCGGCGATTAGGTCGTTAATTAGCGCCGAGCAACATGTTACGAGTGCATCTTTGTCACACCCTGGCTGGCTCCTGCTTCTTTTCCCCCGAAGACGTGTTTGTGCGTGTCGGGTAAGATATGTGACTTTGTTCTTTTTCTCGCTCCTCTTTTTTTCCTCCCCCCCCCGCTCCTCCTCCCTGTGACTTTTTTTCTCAGTTTCCAGTGCTTGATGGCATACTCTGCAGCAGCTGCGCAGGGCAGTGTAAACACATTCCCCTTTGTCAACACAAACAGCTGAGCCATGGGTTTGATGACACTGAAAAATTGATTTAATCTCTGTCTCTCTCTTAAAGAGCGGGGTGGGGGGATGGCGTGGAGTTGTGTGTGTGTGTGTGTGTGTGTGTGTGTGTGTGTGTGTGTGTGTGTGTGTGTGTGTGTGCGTGTGTGTGTGTGAGGAGGGGGGGCTAGAAAGTGCATGGCAGCACAAGGTTCTTCTGCGGAGCAGAGGCCAGACAGCTGTCCCCACAAAAAAGCCAAAAGAGAGAGAAAGAGGGAGAGCGAGAGAGGGGGGGTGAGAAAGAGAGTGTGTGTGTGTGTGTGTGTGTGTGTGTGTGTGTGTGTGAGAGAGAGAGAGAGAGAGAGAGAGAGAGAGAGAGAGAGAGAGAGAGAGAAAGAGGGAGAAAAAATTATGGTTGAACCGGAACAAGGATGAAGGCTACAGTCTCACTCCCAGAAGAGGACATTCGCATAAATCGTTCAGAGATTTGTTTGTGTGTGGGTGTTTGTATGAATGTGTGTGTTTGTGTGTGTGTGTGTGTGTGTGTGTGTGTGTGCGGGGAGGGGAGGGGGGATACATACCCTAAACATCTCCAAAGCTATTAGTAACAAAATTTCACAGCAAAGTACAAAATTACCAAGGGGAAAATGCACTGTGCTGCAATTCAATTCCAATGGTTCACACATCATTTACAGACTCCGATTACGCAAAATTATCTTGTGTTTTCAGCTTTCCCCATCAATTTTCTGTAAATACATCTGAAGAGAATGGAGGATTTCTGTTTTTTCAAAAATATGAAAACTCTCAGTTTTATGTCTACTACATAGCAACAACACCAGACAAGCCACAATGACTTTGTGTGTGACATACAATGCTTGTAGTGACATACAATCTCTCCACTAAAAAATGACTATAATTCCAAACACTGTAGAATCAACATGTGATAAACATGTACATGCAGTAAGTAGAGATATAGAGGGGATTTAAAACAGCTGTGTGTAAGGAAACTGCACAGATACTCTTGAGAAACATTATTTTATGGCACAATGTAAGGCATAATGTATTGTCCACCAGTCATTATTGGAATAAGTCCCACCAGGGTGAACAGGACTTGGTCTTGCTTTGTCACGAAGGAACTTATGTAAGGGATAATGTATAGAACGCCGGTCATTATCGGAAAATAATTCCCGACAGGATGAACTGAACTTTTGCTTCGTCCTGAAGGGAATTATTTTCCGATAATGACCGGCGTTCTATACATTATCGCGCTTATTATACGGCAACTTGCCAAAACGGGAAAAGAAACTTATCTCAATGTGTCTTTAGCAATGACTTGGCTACCATTTCGTGGCTTCCGCTACAACTAGCAGAGTGAACCCGTTGCCATTGGCAGCGGTCATTATACCTTCGGAGCGGTCATTATGCAAAAATAACAGACCGGTAGAACGTTGAGAGGCCCATTCAAAGTGAATGGGAGCTCCCTCAACATTCTAGAGAGCCGTATAAGAAATTCAAATAATGACCAGTGGACAATACATTATCCCGCTTATTGCAGTATATGGCTATTTGCCAAAATTAGAAAAGAAACTTCCCACAACGTGTCTTCTTGTAATGATTTAGCTACCGTCTCAAAACAAATAGTTTGCCACACAAATACATTTTTAAAGTTCCAGATGTTGCCTAGCAAAGTCTTGCTTGCAAAGTATTGCTTTCATTTTCAAAGTAGCTCCATTGCCATAAGTGAATGGACTACTCAGGGACTGATATGAAAGACTTGAATCAGAAGCATAAAACCCATAGCCACTGGCACTGCTAATTAATTCTTTGCAGCGGTCATTATGCAGAATTATCGGACCTCCAAATGTTGGGAAGGTCCTTTCATATTAATGGAACTTCCTGCAGCATTCTGAAGAGCCATGTAATACATTTAGTCAATATATACTGTATGTTAAAGAAAGCAACCACTCAACCAATCAGGACGTGTTTGTCTTCTCATTATCCACACAGTATGTGCAATCAAAATATGTTCATATACACACACTAACACGCACACACACACACACACATACACACACACACAAATACAGACACACAGACACCACACACACACACACACACACACACACACACACACACACACACAGACACACACACACACACACAAACACACACACACACACACACACACACACACACACACAAACATACACACACTCACCCACACATACATTTACACAAAGACACACATGCGCACATACACGCACACAGCAAACCTCCCAGAACTTCAGCGTTTGCTCTCCCACACTGTGACAAATGGTGGATTATTCAGCTGACAATGCAAAACATTGCCGGGAGCCGAGATAGACCAATCATTTCATAGGCCCGGGCATCAAATTACTCGGAAGAATTGGCACTTGCTTTGTGCCAGGCCAGGGGAGAGTGAAAGAGGAGGAAGCGATAGAAAATGGAAGACGAGGCAGGGCAAAAAAAAAAAAAGAAAGTGCTTCAAAGCAGAGACAGCAAGCAAGAGGGGCAGGTGAATTCATTTCCTGGATTGCTGGGGGAGCGGTGCGGGCACCTCCTTTCAAAAAGCAAAAGCAGGCGATGAGAGGTCTTTTCAGAGTAAAAACGGGGGCTGGATCTTCCTTGTTATTTCCCAATATTATTTCCCGAGCAGGCAGCTCCGCGTGAGCCGACGGGGGCTGTTACCGGGTGCTGCCGCCCGCCCGCCCGCCCGCCCGCCCGCCAGACGCCACCGTCTTTTGTCAGCCGTGCTTCGTCTACGGGAGGGACCCCTGCTGGTCGTAGCTGATGCATTCACGCCATAAATCACGCCTTAATCCCAGTCATCCAACCCCCCCCCCCTCTCCCCCACACACACACCCCACACACACATCCTAAAACAACTCACTGCAGCCGCCGCTGCCACCGCTCCATCTGACCGCACTGAGTTGGACTAAATTGGAATCTAAAGGGCCTCTCCCGCTCGGGAGGAGAAGACAAATATTTAAATTTGGAGCATTGAATGTGACATTGCCCGAGGCAGCTGGGTCCCCTGGCACCGGAGAGAGAGAGAGGGATTTCAGGGACGGCAAACTTTCTTTACGCGTTTGAGATTCCATCGCTCAATCATATCCTATGGGGGCAGAGCGCATCAATCCACCGAGCAGTGCGCATTTTTACGAGCCTGCCAGGCAGGCTCTCCCAATGAAGCCAGACGACGTTAGCGCTTCCCCCCACGTTATCATCCTTATATGTTTAGTCTAATGGCATTTCTTCTGAAAAATCATAGGGATAATCATATCGCCCGTCACCTCGCATTTACCTGGAACCAAACTGGTCCCCAATGGCCCATTCCAATGCAGTGTTGATGGTGGAGATGGAGGGCGTGGGGTGGGAAGGAGAGAGCAATATTGAAACGATAGAAAGACCAAAAAAACAAAGAGGATGAAGACAGAGAGACGATCCTTGAAGTTTACAGCACATGCCAGCCCACTCGCTCACTCGGTATCTCACAGTAACGGCGGGCGTGGAAATGAAGAAAAGATACAGAGAGGTGAGAGAGAGGGAGAGAAGAGTGAAGGAGGAATAAAATAAGAGACAGAACACAGGAGTCAATTCTGCACGTTTTAAAAGATCTAAGCAGAAAAGAAATATGAAATAAGAAGACGTAGGAGAGTGTGGGAGACACAGACTTGAGGACCTAGAGGGACACGGAGAAAGAGGAAACCAGAAAGAGGACTCTGGACTTAGTGGCAAGAATGAGATTCAGCCATTTACATAAGTATCTGCATAGGGATATAAGTCAAATGTGGCCTGAATGTGTCTCCGGGTATATTATTATTAGTGGTATAAGCCTTTCCAGACCGTGTCCCCGATGAGCATTTGATGCAGTGAAAACAATGTCCCCCCTCGTAAGGGGAGAGTCGAGACAGCACAGCTTCAGCTGGACTTCCCCTTGACTTGCTCTGCGCAGCAGTAATGGCACTTCAGTGTCACCACAGTGAGCTGCAGGGATCCGGTGCGGGAAAATGGACGCTAAACGCTAGAACTGAGAGCCATGCGTCATAATGACATAATGGATTTCTGAACAGCGAGAACAGAAGGAACGTGAGCCGCTGAGAGAAAATTCTATTCCATCAATGCGTGGAACATATCAGAAATTGCCCATTTTTTGTAGGGCACAAGCGTAGTGTCTGACATTTATAGGCTACACACTTTATTCGAGTTATTCTAGGAGCTAACTGATGCTAGCCTTATGAAAAATGCAATCTGTTGTGCCATTTCACCTCAGCACCAAACACAGTAAAGCTACCTATCGACTCCCTACATGAAACGTAATATATCGAAGTTTTAATAGGTGGCCATTATTGTGTGCAAGAGGCTCTGCTGGCTGGGATAAAAATTTTGGTTCAGGTGCATGACTCCTTCAGAAAATGTCCTCTTTGGTGTGACAGGGCACATTTGAATTCTGCCACGCTCCCAGCACTGGGGGCTGGGGGGGGAGATGGCTCTGAAAGAGCTGTAATTGGTGATGCACACGCTGGTGTGCAAACACAAGGTGCCTGGCACTGGCAGATCCCTGCATATCAAACAGGAGCCCTTGTCATTATGGAGCAGGTGACGCTTTACCTGCAGCCTCTGTGTGTGTGTGTGTGTGTGTGTGTGTGTGTGTGTGTGGTGCCTGCCCCACTTTCCCCCCCACCCTCAGAGCTGCTGTTTGTGTTTTGCATTCATTGTTTGTTTCCCCATATGGATCCTATCAAGCCATTACTGCACACACACACACACGCACGCACGCACGCACGCACGCACGTACGCACGCATGCAGGCATGCACGCACACACGCGGCAAGGAGATTTCCTTAAAGTGCGAGACAAAGAAGGAGCCAGATAATTCCTCCGTAGGAACCCAGAAGCCCCGGTCGCATTGTTATTTACAGTAAACGGAGTCTGAGGCTTTCTTCCTTAGAACTTCAACCTCATTCAGTCATACTGCTTGATGGGCTTTGTAGTTTACTAATATGCAAACTGTATGCCTTTCGACCCCAATCTTTGTAGATTGGATGCCATAATGCACATAATTAGCTTCTCCCTGACAGATTCTTTTACAGCCATATTTATTATCACCATTGTGTGTGTAGAATATGATGGCTAACACTTTAAATGCTGATAAGCTCTGAGATGTATTTATTACTGCGATCGCTCCCGGTCCATGGCGCATCTGTGAAAGACTCGTCGTCACCTGCGATGGGTCTAAATGTGCGGTGAGGGACGGGCGGAGGAGAGGAGGAGGGACAGAGAGAGCATTAGCGTCGGCTAGTAATGGCAGACTGTACCACTGTGTGCGACTGATGGCACGCTAATGCACAGCAGAAGAGCCATAATGGTTCTCGGGAGGGGGGACCCAGTTGGCAGGGGGCGGAGGAGGGGGGGCGGGAGAATGGCAGGGATGGACCTCTTTCCACGGAGAGGTGACCGGGGAGGGTCAGGCCAGAAGTCTCTCGGAAGCTGGCAAACGACCCTCCCTTGACCGGCGGCGCTCCCTGGGCCTGAGTTACAGTTCAGCGGAGCGAGGTGTGTCCATTACGGAAACGGATCAGTGTCCAGGGAGCCTTTTCAGCGAGAGCTGCTACGAGCCTCCTCAACAGGCTCTTTGGGTGGGGAATGTGTCAGCATTGTAAAGTAATTACAGGCTAATTAGTTATTGATCTGAGAGCCAGTTACATTTATGGGGGTTTATAGTGTGTGTGGGGGGATACAATGGCTCAGGCTGAAGCCTTGTATGACAACCTTGTACTCCCCAGGGTTTCTCAAGGTCACTATGCCCTTCAGTGTACTCCGCGTTCTGGAGGTGAAATCATACTGCTCTTTTCTGAAACTTCCATCAAGTGTTAATGGTGTCAATTTACGAAATCTAAACTTGTCTTTCAACAAATCACTCCACAACTGCATCCTGTGTTGCTAAATGCTGAGTGCTTTATAAAAAAGAGAATGATAGACATAGAAGATATTCAACTGTATAAAGCATATAGAAAGATAATACCAGTATCAACTTGCATTTAATGCATCTGAGTGCAAAGTTCTTTAGTATTCTGGTATGCTGCTAACAGATGGACCCAGACACATTAAATGAGCTGTGAAGGCAACCCCCCCCCCCCACACACACACTTAAATACATCAAAACAAATAATATACCAAAAATTAACTTAGTAAATAATTAAATAAAAGCCAGCACAAATAGAAAGAAGAGATTAGCCTAATTCAAAATGAATACAGGTAAACAAAAGAGAACATAAAAGTAAGCCCGTCAGCAAGTAAATAGATAAACACATGGAAAGAGGCGTTGAAACAAGTTTTAGTCTTTCTAGTTTTTAGTTGCTAACACAAAGTGATCCCCTGGGGTGTCTAGCTTTGCTCTTACACAAACAAAGACTACACTAAACTCTGGTCATGTCAGTTGACCCAGTCAGTTTACATTTCAGGCCTTAGACCTCTGAAATTCGTCTACAAAAAAGAGCCAAAGCTGCCATCTTTGTTTTCATATAAGGAGATCCGGGTGTAAATTGAAGCTAACTACCTATGGCAATACCTTTACCTATTTGCCATCTTAACATACCGAAGATCACAGTATCCACTCTAAGACAGAGGACAAAAGTGTGTTGAGCAAAACGTCTGCATTTCAGACTTCTTCGTCCCCCCGAGAGTTTAACAGGTGAGATAATTCAAATACCCCAAGTTATTTTCCCATAGAAGCCCCCCCCCCCCCCCCCGCAAGATACCGGATCTCAAAGATGGCAGCTTGCCGCTTTTTTGTAGGCGAACTTCAGAGGTCTATTAGAGCTGTATCTGGAAAACGCCTCATCTGAATGCCTATCCAGATACACTATGCATCTCACTGTTCTCGGCTAAGGTGTTTCCTAACAGGGACTGACAGTGAACTGTTTCGGATGTGAACTGACGCACCACAAGCCAATAAATGGGGGCTTAAAAAATCTGTTAAATCAATTTAAAAACAATTCCAAAAATGGCCTGGTACCATTTCAAAAGGGGCTTTTTAAAGCGGCTGAAAGATGAGACAGGAGGGAGGCCTCTTTTCTCTTCGCTCTTTCAGGGCCAGTCGGCTGATAACCTGCCTGGCTGAGTCTGAAAGGAGAGAGTGATGTGCATGGGAGAGGCTTCTGCCGGCTGCATGTTAGCGCTCTTAAAGTCTATTAGACGGCACACACAGGAGCGAGAGGTGTGGGTATTTGCTGTGTGCTGCACTAATCCACTTACCAATTCATTCACTTTGTCATCAGAGAGCGTCCACAAACACACACGCACAGGCGCACACACACACACACACACACAGGGACACACACACATGCACACATACACACAACACACAACACACACACACACACACACACACACACACACACACACACACACACACACAAACACACACACACACACACACACACACACACACACACACACACGCACAGAGGTTCCCAGAGAGTTGATGCTAATCTGGTAAAGTTTGATCAGGTTAGGAGCAGAAGGGCTGTCTTGGGCTCCTCTCTCCCTCCCACGAGCCCAGTGTAGTTGCTTCGCTTGCATCTCATACTTGTACTGTATCTCTGCCCCCTCCCGCAAGAAAGGTGTACACACACACACACACACACACACACACACACATACACACACCCACACAGAGATAATCTACACAGAGACAGCCACAGAGCCTAGCTTTCTTTCAGAGGACACTTTCAATCATGCCACCAGCTGAGACGTGTCAAACAAAGCATCCGCTTTATTAAATGAATGTCGGATCGGAAAAAAGAAAACGATCAATCTGTAATCCTCTTTGTCTTGTATGCTTGGCACCCGCCTTTCCAACAACCCCTGCTCCCCCTCTAGCCCCCCCCCCCCCTCACATCTCTACAACAAACACACACACACACACACACACACACACACACATACAAACACACACACACAGAGACACCCCCTCCTTTCCCAGACGCCAGCTACCTCTCCCTCTTCCTCTTTGTCAGATTCAATTAGGACGGACATTACTGGGGGAATCTTCACAAGAGCCAATTACGTGCGTAACCCCTCCACGCCGGGCGCTTAACGCCGCGCCGCTAAACAGCGGATTTGAATGCTAAGCCTCTAGGACCACTGCTGACAAGTTTATTTGTGTTTATCGAGGCACCCATCATGAGCCCACCCTTCAGCCCATGAAAACGCAATTAAGAAACGCAGGAAACCACGGCAACCCTCGCACCCTCCCCCCCACCCCCCCTCCCCCCCCCCCCGCCCCCTCCGTGCGTAATCCACGGAGCCGCCCGCCTGCGTCCTCTCCCACCTGAGCTGTACCAGGTGATTGTTCTGACATGACATTATGATTTAGTAATGCTGTAGTCCTGGGGTCTCTTCATGTGATAACTTCCATTTGCCCTTCGTGGGCAACTGAGGTAAGTGTACATACATATTTATGAAGGCCGATCTAAACTCATGTCAGCCATCCTGAAGGCTGCTAATGCGGTCATAGCAGTATAGTACAACATTTTACTGTTCCTATTTCATTCATGTTTTTAATAGAAAATGGCATCAATTTTTTAGCCTTTAATGCAATGTGCTGGGGAAAATAGTACATCTTAAAAACTCCTTAATTATTACCTTTGACAACAGCATTGTCAATGTAACAGTCTATTGACAATTTTAATAAGGTAAGTGGTTATAACTACCAGTAGGTTAAATTCAACAGTTCCCCTTGGGTCACTTTCAGAGAGAAAATTATACCCTGTTAAAAGGCTCTAGGAAAATCTGTCAAAGCCAAAGGTATTTGTTTGCCTCTAATGTAGGTTGTCATGTTGGCTGTTTACAGTTGTCAATTAGGTCACACACAGTTCCGTTTGCTTCATCTTTTCCAAGCGACAAACTTGACAAGGAATTTCAGTTCAATTTCCCACCCGAGGCACCCGGGCCTTGTAACACACATCCTTTCTGCTCCGGTGCTTTGCCCCGGGTGACAAAGGCAGCAATTGAGAAGCAAACGTTAGCGCTAATAACACGCTTTGTAGCTGTAGTTTCTTCTCTGCTGGTAGGGAAAACGCTTCTTGCTCGGCCGTATTGATTGTATTTAAAGAGCCACCTTCCTTCCTTGTAACAGGAAATTGCTTCAATATTGAATCTGTCGGAAGATCCAACCTCTGTTTTTTGGGCAGAGTCCAGGACCGTGTCAAGCCAAACCAAAAAGCTCGAAATGGCATTGTGCTTCTGTCAGGGCTATTTTTACAACATGCATACATATGCACGTTTTAGTGGATCCATGCTACAAAGGAGTAGGCCTACATCTCAGGCTGTATGGTTACACGGTGCAACAACAACAGCGGTAATACCCTTTGAGGTAGGCAACAAGATTAAATGTGATGGGAATCTTCACCGGGAGAGATAAAACTAGAGAGAGAAGACAAAGATCAATGGTGTGGATTTAAGCTTGAGTGAGTGCGGTGTGTGTGTGTGTGTGTGTGTGTGTGTGTGTGTGTGTGTGTGTGTGTTGGGGGGGGGGGGGATGCGGAGGAAGAGTCGGCTACCTTCACCACGTCTTCATCGGTGGACGCGCAGCCCACCATGCCGTCCACCTCCCTCACGGTGCCGTCCTGCTCCACCGTCACCAGCTTCACCGGGACGGAGACGCGCTGGCCAGTCAGAATGGCAGTGTTGAGGATCTCTGTGTCCTGAGAAACATGAAGAGTGACATACAGAGAGAGAGAGAGAGAGAGAGGGAGGGCGAGAGAGAGAGAGAGGGAGAGAGAGAGAGAGGGGGGAGAGAGACAGAGAGAAATGAGCATTGTTTACCCTCATCAAAGGTTTACTTGGTAATTCCTGTAAAATGGCAGAACATACGGTAGCCCTATACAATCACACTATACACTTGGTATACATACACTGGTTCATTGTATGAGGGTTTATGCATATGTAAAGATATGCGTAAACCTTAGTAAGACCCCTGCATGTCATAGAATAGTAATGCATTTGTAACTGAAGCATACAACAGTGTTGTCCGAAAGCACTGAAGTCAGGGAGATCTAACCTTACTACCTTAACTCTGTTAACTTTCTCCTCCAATCCAATCTCTCAGAAATACTGGGTTATACTTCTGTTATATTATCTCAAACACATCTTGCATGCATGAATAATTTTGGCTCAGAACATAACAAAACAATGAAAAAAAAAAAAAAAAAACTTGCCACTTCAAAATGCGCAAGAGCATAATCTGAAGGGTGGCATTTATGCATTTATGCAGATGATAACAAGCACACAAAGGCTACTGGATCAATATCACGACCCCCGCTCATTGACGTGAGGACGTTAGCTATTCATTACAATCTGAGCCCCCCTCCTCTCCAGAATGAGCAATGAGCTCTCCTTCCGTGGTTATTTAGGCGCATATTAATTCTGGTATTTACTGTATAAATATTTAATGTGCGACAGCCCACCCCGACACTTCCCCCCAACCCCCCCCAACCCTCCCCCCCCGGGGAGGTGACACAGTCTCCTCCGGCTTTATCCAGGCTGGATCACAGAGGGACCGGTGGCCGTTCGGAGTCGCCAAGCCGGAATGACATTTCAACTTTATGAAAAGCCCGGTAATTGCTCTGAGAGAGCGGGTCAGCCTGGACGGCCCCATCAGCCGTATCCGTGGCAATTACGAGCGCGTGTGTTACAGCAGGAGGCTCACCGACGACCTCGCTGCCATGCAACACACACACACACACATACACATAGACACACACGCACATACACAGACTGCAAGCCAAGCCAGGGGAAGATAGGGACCAAAAGAATGGGTTTCCACTGGTCACAGACAACGAGAGGAGAAGAGAAGATAAGAAGAGAAAAGAAAAGAAAAGAGAAGAGAAGAGAAGAGAAGAGAAGAGAAGAGAAGAGAAGAGAAGAGAAGAGAAGAGAAGAGAAGAGAAGAGAAGAGAAGAGAAGAGAGGAGAGGAGAGGAGAGGAGAGGAAAAGAGAGGAGGGGAGCAATATTTTACTCGTGCCTACTGTAAAAGCTCCTTTGCCTACTCCATGTACTCCCTAGAGCAAAGGCTTTTATCTCACTTCCACACACACACACTGAACCAACTACTGTATCATACTATGTATCTTTGCTGAAGCTCCTTAGGCATGACATGCATGATTATGGTTCATGTTAAGGCCTTTTATTCAGTACAACTGTATTATGTATGTATTGCATCATGTGAGGCTGCTGTCTAGCAAAGACAGGAATCCATCTTCCTTCTCCTGATATCTACAAATCATTTCCAGGAGACGTTCTCCTGGAGAGCGACAGATTCCCTTTGTTCCTTTTCGGCATCAGGGACTGCGGCGTGATTTCCATAGACGGACGTGACATCCAAGCGCCTCACTCTGCCAGTCGTCGTCGTCGTCTCCCTTGATATTTGACTCTCCCGGTTTCCGTCTCCAGAGTGCTGATTTGAACAGGGAGCTACAGACTCGAATCTGTAGCAGTGTTGGTCCTTATGGGAGTGTGGTGGGGAAAAAAGTAGATATATACAGCAAAACTTTTGATTCCTCTTGCGGCTAGCTGAGCACTGTAGCAGCAGCGCTAATCAAGATAGACTCACTGCTCTACCAAGGGCCACCAACTGAGCAATAACAAACAATTAGGTGCTGCCTCCCCATTGCCACATGCAAACTATATGATCAGTTGATTAATTACTCAGTCGGTCTCAGCAGAGTATATGAGCGCGGTTAAGTGGGACTGCAATTCATTAGCAACTTCTGAAAAGTTGATTTACAGTAAAGTTTACTTTGAGTATAGTCTGTATCGTAGCCGTTTTTATTCGGATGATAAGGTGCCAGTTACTCTAATTAATTACTTTTAATTACTTATTAACATTGATGTCAATGTGATGTCAAAGGTACATTGTGATTTGTTACATACAATACTACAACACGCTGAAGAGGTGAGGGTTTCAGTACTCAACCACCCCCACCCCCCCATTCTTATAGCCAAATAAGCTTGATTGTCTTTATGTAAACGCTAAACGCTAAAGATAGTGGATATGAAATCTAAAGTATTAAGTAGTGGTTAGAGATGAGAGGATAAGTAAGAGCTGTAATTTTTCCCTACGGCAAAAGTAGACATGAATAGGAAATGTCTTGTCATGGCTATTGCTGCATGTGTACTCTACATGGACTAACCTAAGGCTGAAAGCGAACAAGATCTTTGATCTGATGAAATCAACAAAGCCTCATCTATATCATTACATCAGACCACAGGCAAAATGTTGTACTTAAAACATGTGTACCCAGTTTCAGTTACAAAACAAACATACTTACTACCCTATCAAACTGGAGCAAAGGGAGTCTTTCTTTACATTCACAAACTCACCCTCAAAGGCTCCCATTTTGGGTTAGCGCTTTGACTTCAGAGTGCTGCGTCCATTTTAATCTGTCGCAACATCAAATCATTTGACCACACCGATTAAGGTGTCAAAAAACACCATTTCTCTACGCTGCAATAAATGATAGTCACAGGACTTTACCGCTAATCTCTTCACATCAGTTGTGCAAATATATTTCACACTTTCAGGAAATGTACAATCCTTTTGATGTCTCCAAAGAGAAAGAGAAAAAAGGGGAAGAGGAATGGGGAATATTTCACGCTTGTCCCAGCAAATTACTATGTGCTCCCCCACATGACATGCATTGTGCAATCTTCAAAAGCAGCAGCTTGTTGTCTGTGGCACTGGATAGAGATAACGCAGTTTGACTGGTCACCTGCGTGCAACCAATGCATTAGCGAGCGTACGGTTCTACTGAGACTAATCGGACCATGACCGCCTCAGAGACTCGAGCGAGGCCTCCTCGACAGGAGCAGGCCTACTGTACAGAGCAGAACGAGGGCGCGGAGAAAGACCTACAGTATCTGATCCAATCAGATCATTATGATTACAGTGTTATGAAGATGCCACGCAAATTGTGATACATGGATGCATGTCAAAAGGGGCCATGGAAAAGATGGGGTAAAAATGTATTAGTTAATTATTTTAATTAATAGTTAATTAATACTGCAACTCTTTATAGAAAGACAACTGGAATAGGAAACATACTCTAACATTTGATAATGTTTAGAAAAATGCATAATAATATCCAATATCTTCTGGGTACTTCTTGAAAGAGGAGTGATGACTAACATATAATACCCACTCAGAAAAAGGAGAATGTTTTGAGTTAGCAGTAGTTGTGTCATCAGCATCATCAACACAATAAGCAATTCTTACTGGGAAAGTTTCATGTGTGGCACTGTGTTGTGGGGAGGGAAAAAAATCATTTTCATTATGTTACATAACCTAACCTGGCAGACATAATAATGCGTCTTGTTTTGTCAGCTCCTTTCACAGCTCAGATAACACGTGAGTGGGCTATCGCTGCGAGTCCGTCTGGAGAAATTGGGGATTTAATTTTGTGACTTGCCTGAGCCCCCGGCCCCCTTAGCTTCATGCATCTGATTTCCTCTAACGGTCCTCACTATCGCCACGGTCCAGCGCCTGTTTACACCTTACACCAACCAATTTACTCTCTTAGGGTAGACCATGACATTTATTTAGGGACGACATGCTATTTAATTGGTACACAAAGACACAAGCTCTCTCTCACGCATACACACACACACACACACACGCACACACACGCACACACATATACACACATACACACACATACAGTACACACACACACATACACACACACACACACACACACACACACACACACACACACACACACACACACACACAGAGAGTGAACAAAGCGTACACAACTAAACGCACCCTGGTAAATCTTCAGCGCATCTGGCACAAGGTGCGCCATTAGGAGGAGCAGCCAGCATCACCATCCAAATTAAGGCTCTTGTCGCCACGCTGGACTAACTGATAGTTTTTCTCGTCGCGCGCTGAACTCCAGGAAACTCTCGTCGCAAGCGAGGCACTCCAAAAAGCCGTGACTTCCTGCTAGAAACTCTTCACCGCGCACACGCTGACAAAAGGCAGTGAGCGTCGCCTCTGAAAAGGATAGGCCTAAATCAGCTCCGTAAATAAATTGGCATTTGGCATGTCATTACGATGCCAGCCTGTTCGAGAGGGCCGTTGAGTGAGGAGCTCGGAGCACAGCTGGGCTTATTAGCCAGTGTCTTCTGCCCATTTGGAGACTGTGAGTGCTCCTGAGCCCAAATCAATTGTGACCCTTGATCATATTTTGTGGTCTGCCAACTGCCAGTAATCCACTTATCTGAAACCATTTCTCTCTCCACTGCACGAGTGCTACTAGTCAAAATGTATCTCAGAAAATGTAGCTATCAATTGTGTAGCATGCACAACATTATGTTCAAGACTGTTTTGTAGACGAGACTAAATGTGTACTGGCAAGAGCTACTAAAAGAGTGTAGCATCAGTGCTGAAATCTGATCCTGTCAGTATTTTATTTTACCATTATGTTACCATTATCGTTTTCCTTTTGTGTGTGAGCTTTTGCCCTCTAACAGGCATTTTAGAGTTCTTTCTTTCGCACAGAAGAGACATAAAAATGATTTTTTCCACCAATATACTTAGTCGAACCAACAAAGCCAATGTGTTCTTAATCCAGCGGATACTACTGTAGGTAATGTGTCGTAAGTTATGGAATTGTTACATGTATTTGTACAGGTGTATTTTAGATTAGATTAGATTCAACTTAACTGTTATGGTACACAGTATTGTGTTACAAGTACAAAGACAATGTGATGCAATTCAGTATGTGATGAGATCTCAGTGTAAACTGACAATAAAGTAATATCATATTTTAGAATTCTCCACTTCTGCCTAACTTTAAATATTGTCAGTGTAGCCTTCCTCTCAGACTTCATTATTCATAACTGTTCACGACTTTTTGCTGAATCCACTGGAGGAGCAGTCACACCAATCCCATGGGAGAAGTGGTTAAAAAAAAAAGCTCACTTCACTGTGAGATTGGGTTGGACTTGTACTGTTGTGTGAGTTCAGTCAGTACGAAGGACCACGGCATGTACCACCGCACTGAACAGAAATACAACAACACTCCAGGACTTCCAAAAGAAAACCGTCCTGACAAACACGGCGAAAGAGGGCAGCGGTCCCCGTGGCTCGGACCGAGTGACCCCGAAGCCATCAATAAAGCATCGTCGAGACCTCGGGCCTGAATTAGTGATCTATCTATCTATCCGAACAGAATGGCTCACCAACTTCTCCCAGACTCTGGACAGAAACAGAGGAGGGTTGCACTGCACTGCACAGCGGACTGCACATAATCACCGAGGAACCAGTGATGTATTTACCTCCGTGTGCTGAGCGAGCACGCACGCAGCCGAGACGTATTCATAAATAGTAGAGGAGGGAATAGGTAATGGCCTGCGTCTGTGTGTACGGAGACAAAAAGCACTGCGGCGTGTACGCGTAGGGCTGCTCAGGCACCCGTGCTTAAAAAAAAAAAAAAAAAAAAAAAAAAAAAAAAAAAAAATGCATTTCATTACAGGCCAATAATGACTAACATTTCTGTCTGGTCGATTGCTGTGCACGCGGAAAATGCTGGAAAACACGGGGCTACTGAAGCTAATCAAATGCCAGGCTAATTGGTTAACGAGGGGTTGGATGTGAAAGCCTAAGGCCGGTGCCCTTGTGTGACAGACACTTCGATTCAGCTGGCTACTTTTGGCTAATTGGGTTGGAGGGGGCGTGCTGGGCCACTAGGTGGGTGACCGGGAGCCAGGGACTGAAAACACATCTTGCTAAGGGGACAGACATACAGTACAGGAGGTGTAGTATCACAGACATTATGATTTGTACTGTATTTGTAGTGGATGTGAATGTGGAAATCATGTTTGTACACAAACACACACACAAATTCTCTCTCTCTCACACACACACACACACACACACACACACACACACTCTCTCTCTCTCTCTCTTTCTCTCTAGCTTGTGGGATACTGTCACACTTAATTCCTGTTCCAAGTGTTTTCATTGACGACTGCTTGACAAAGCACCGAGAGATGGCGCAGACACATTCCAACAATGACACTCAATAAATGTCACTTAAACCAAATGACATTGCTTTGCTCAATAGTAATAGCATTTAACGCGAAATAATCAAAACCGTCCCTTTGCCAAGAAAGCATTCATCAAACTGCTTTCCAATTGCTGTTATTATCATTAGAGCTGGCGCTCGTGTCGTGCTATTGTGTTCTAGGCGGCTTGAGCAGCCAATTATTTCTCATTAAGGGCCAAAACTTGCAGAAAGCAATCAGGTGACACAACAAAGGAGAAAGGTCCCCTCAGAAAGGACCCAATCCTGCGCCATCGGTCTCATATTCATTTGGCTCATTATTGTGACAGTCTTATGATGGTGATAGATTGTAAAACAATGTTTTAACAAGCTCAAGAGGACAAAACTCAAACGATTAAATGTTTGGAAGGGGGGAGGGGGGAGGGGGGGAAAGCAGAAAACAAACAAGGCTCAAGCGTTTTAATTGCTATCGCTCGTTTGGTGAAAAGACCCAAAGAGGCCACATAAATAGTGTGGGTACGTCTCTGAACCTGCTGCTAGAGCCGAGTCTGTTTTCAGGCGAGGGGGGTGAGTGATTACACCTCTGCACTTCTTTTCCCTCTCGTAAGCAGTAGATTATTGGCTTAGTTCACACTCTTTCTATCACTGTCCACATTTCCAATTAGGAACCATTGTGTTATGACTGCATTAGTGATGTCTCAGCCTATCGCCGGAGCGGTCTCGAATTTGTTTTGTTTTTTTCGTGCGGCCGGGGCAACAGCGGAGCGGGGATTGCGCTCGTCTCTTTTTTTTTTCCTCTCGTTTGCGTGGGGAATGTCTTTTTAAATTTTAACGCAGGACCACCGCAGGGACATTCTCGCCATCAATATTTCAAGCCGCCTAAGAGTTTGCCTTTTCATCTCCCTAACAAGTGTGTAGCTGTTTGGCACACACCCACCCGTGTTAAGTGCACAACAGAGCCCGCCACCGTGCACCCTCTTTCTCCTCTCTCTCTCTCCGATGCCCCCTTTCCCTTCCTTTCCTTCCCCAAGCCCTCCACAGCAATTTGAAAAATAATTGATCTTTCCCACCATTTTTCTGCCCTCTCTTGCTCTCTTTCTCTGTCCGTCTCCCTCCTTAGGTCTCTCTCTCTGCCTCCTCTCTCCCTCCTTCTCTCTCTCTCCATCCTTCACTCTCTCATTCTCTCTCTCTCCTTCTCTCTCTCTGCCCTCTTCCAGCCCTGATCCTCTCTCTCTCATTCTCTCTTTCCCTCTCCCTCCTTCTCTCTCTCTCCCTCCTTCACTCTCACTCTGTCCCTCTCTCTCTCCCATTCTCTCTCTGTCCCTCTCCCTCCTTCTCTCTCTCTTTCTCCTCTATCTTTCCCCTCTTCCAGCCCTCATCCTCCTCTCGGGTTCTCTCTCTCTCTCTCTTTTTCCCCCTCCGTTGTAGCCATGCATCTTCTGTCTCCCTTGTTTTACTCTCCTGAGCTGTGTGAGGGGCAAATTGGTAAAGGCACTTAGCAGCGATTTACTGTGGACCCATTAAACACACCAAGTGCATCCAGCGCTCCTGCCCCCAGCTTGCACCGTGCCGCGCCGCACCGCGCCACGCAGGAGACAAATTTAGATTTAACTGCCTTAATGCATCGCTTATTTGTTCCACAACGGCGGCCGAGTCCTTGTTTAGATGAAAATAAGTGAACTCTGACAATTGAGCGAGGACGAGGGGGGTTACGAGAGGGGGGGGGGTTTGACGACGGTGGTGGTGGTGGGAACACATGCTGGCGTTTAAAAATGGCAGATCACATGCGCCGGATTCAAATGAATGAAATTGGAACCCCGCTTGGCTGTGTGAAATGACAAATGCACCCCTGATGACATCCTTTCAGGACCTCGTCTCCGTCTACGGCCCAGAGAACATTGAACATTCCTAAACTGTTTACTGAAAATCTCCCCTGCAGAATTGCAAACAAAGCATAGACACACATGCACACACTCTCATACACACACACACACACACACACACACACACACACATTGACAGACACAACGTGCACACACACAAACACACACACACACACACACACACACACACACACACACACACACACAGACACACACAGACACACACACACACACACACACACACAAACACACACACACACACACACACACACATACACACACACACACATACACACACATATATTCTGCTCACAATTCCATTTCACCCAAGCAAATTATGAAGCAATCTAACTTGCTTTGAAGTCAAAAGGCACAGAAAAAGATCCACAGGGCAAGTTGTCAGAGGTAGAGAAAGTGGTGAAATATTTGGGTGGGGGGAGCAGGGAGGCGTCTGGGAAGTCTGCCCGAAACAGATAAAAACCCACTCCGTCTGAGACCGATGGTACAGAAGTAATTGACAATTAGCTGGGTGACAATCTTAATTACAGCTCGTCTATTAGCAGCTACGCTACTGCTCTCTATGCATTCCTGCCGTCGTCACGAAAAGCAGGAGCGGTCATGCTGAAGGCCCGAACTGTAAGCAGCCCTAAGCTCTGACCCCTACCAGTTGACCCGTGGTCCGGTGGCAGCCCTGAGCTGAGGGGCCCTCGCCCGGTCACGGAGGGCAGCAGTGCTAATGAATCGCCCTGGGGGGGATGTAGTGACCGCCAGTTAGCGGGGAGGATGTGTGAGTGGGTGGTTGGTGGCTACCACCAGGGCTGCTGACAGGCTTTAGAGCTGCACCCGCACCCTCCCCCTAAACCCCACCACCCTCCCCCCACGAGATGATGAGTTTTAATTACGCCTACGACGCCGAAGTCTCGACTTCTCACCTCCCCGTCTTCAAAATGACTTAGCCTATAGACGTCCGCGCGGCTGACGGTTATTTGTAAGCTTGCAAATGGGTATGCCAATTACCATCCCGCTAACCCAATTTCCCCCCATTTAAATTGAAAGTGACAGAGTCTATAAAATCAACACAAACACGCCGAAGAGGTCAGTGCATTGGCTCGCTCCCTCTCTCTCGAGACAAACTCAATAACACCCTTTAAAAGCAGAGAAGTCGATGATAATTGTGTGCAGATGGCTGATTATAACACACCATTAAAGAGAGAGCGGAAAAAAAACACAGCGTCGATGCATTATACTTCTATTTATCGAAACACTCTCACCCATATTTTAGCATTGCGCTGCAGCATTCTGGGGCACCTCCAGCTATTAACATAGTTACAGTCTATAAACTCAGATTTAATTAGGTAAATGCGCACTGAAAGGACTATTTCCTGGTATCCGCTGAGCTACCGCCCTTAAATCTTCGGAGGTAAAAAGGCGTTCTTTTTAAAGAGCGTGCCGTGATTGCGGCGTACACCACAAAGGTATGATTGATTATGACATGTAACCCGTGAACAACAAAGTCAAGCGTGCCCTGTAAGCACACCTAAGGCAATCCATTTTGTCAGAGGGGGATCTGTCTTGTTGCGCGCGGGGGGAATCTCACTCGAGGCACCCCACCAGAGTTCCGACCGTTACCCCAGCGACAGGAGCATGCGAGGCACCTCGATTTACACACGGAGCGGCGCGTCTGATTGCGTGACGTTCTCGCCGAACGAGCGTCCACGCCGCCGTTATAGTGACCCGCGGGGAAACGGCCATTCATCATGCCGCATTATTAAAACAACACGCGGCAGCCCCTTGCTCACGCCCATGATAAATACGCTGTAGCCCACTACAACAAGAGCTACGGTAACTCTGCCTCGCGTCGGCTCTTCTTGGCTAATGAGAAAGAGAGAGAGCGGGAATAATAATGGCTGGCAGCCGCGAAGTGGGAGACCGAGAGGGATAGTGAGAGAGATGGAGAGAGAGAGAGAGAGAGAGAGAGAGAGAGAGAGAGAGAGAGAGAGGAGGGGGGAGGGAGGGAAGGACAGATAGAGAGAGGGAGAAAGGAGAAGAAGGGGAAATTCTGAGGAGAGAAGGAGAATGGAGATAAAGGATGAAGACATTTTGTAGATAGGAAACCTAATGGCCCATCTGAACATCCACAGGAGGATCATTCTTTCAATTTCCAAAGCCTCTAATTGCATTAGAGAGCAGCGCTGCCGACGCCCACTGGGCCTATTAAAGCAGGCTTCTGTTGGAATTCCACCGGGCTTTCCATTTTACATGTCTGTCAAATTGACTTTAAGAACTTGCCTAATTTCGTCTGAAACAGCCTTTTTCTCTCCTCACTGCTCCGCTCTCCTGCCAGCAGCTCCACTGGGTACATTTCTCCTCCTTTTTCCCCTCACTATCCCTCCTTTCTTCTTCCTCTCTTCCTTACCATCTTTCTTCCTTCCTTCTTCTTCCCCTTCCTTACCATCGTCCTTCCTTCTCATCTTTCTTTATTCTGTCCATTCATCTCTTTCTTCCTTTCAGTGTCTCTCTCCCTTTCTATTATTTACTTACTTTAACTAAACTTATGGCATCACCAATTCTAATTTCCAACTCCATTAAATATACACTCAGACTTCATTTTATGTCCCTCGACAAAAATACCTCTGAAAGTATAAAGTCAATACGCCCAGCACCTTAACCGCCAGCTTGTTTTTACTTCAGTTTCAGCCAGTGCTATTGCCTCCCTCAAGTATGACCACACAACCTGTCCCAGTTTCATTGTTTTCACTGGAACACACACACACACACACACAGGGACACACACACACACACACACACACACACACACACACACACACACACACACACACACACACACACACACAGACACACACACATACAGTACTCGACTTAGCCCCTTAGTATTAAACCAAAGGGGTTTTGGCGCAGGTTGCCTGGAGCTGTACTTAGAACAGTGATGGAGCTTAATAAGCCCTTGACTGATTGGAGTGCTGGCTCCGTATGGAAATGGACTTCAGAACCCCTCCCACCCCCTCAACCCCCCCGGCTCCAATCTCCTGATGACCCGGTTGCTGTTTGCCCCTGCTTGACACATGACATGATTAATTGGGCCTTGATTGCAGCGGCACTGTTGTTTCGGCTGTAAGGTCGGCGTGTTCTGCACAGCGCTTTTGAAGTGGCAGGCAAAGGCGAAGGGAGAGGACGTTTGTGTATCCTGGCAGGGCTTTTTTTTCAGAGCCAGAGAGCAAGTGGAGAGGCTCCGTCCGTGCCTCCGTGTGGTGACATTACCGTGCAGGAGATAAGAGAGTGGAGATAAGATGGAGACGGTGGTCGGGGGGGAGATGTCCCCGTAGCACCACAGAGCTGCCGCCGCCGCCGCCGCTGCGCGTCCGTCGTATAATCTAGCACTTGACGTGACCGCGGCCTTCTTCGCCTTCAAAGCGCCGGAGTCACGGGGAGATGGTTGCAGGGGGTGCTCCTGCCCCGGAGAGGAAATGAATCCGACGTGCGACCCGCGACTCTGACCGTGGAGAACATTCCGGTTCCGTCCGATTTGCATGAGCAATTGACACGCGAGCCTTCAGGAGGGGAATGCGAAAACACCACTGGAGGCTGAGACTGAGCAAAACATAACGAACGCACACTTTACTTGAAGATTATGCATTTCCACACCGAACATATTTTGATGATATTGCGGTTTTTGAAGCTGGGGGTGAATTATGATGCAAAGATCACGGCGCGCACCTTACAAATTAAAAAAAATCGCTTCTTGGTGGCCTTTAAAAAAGGAGACATCACTTTATCCTATAATCACATGCAGTTGTCCTCGGAGCAGGAAACACACCATTTTATTTTCACACCATTTTAACTTCAATGTTAAGTTTAAACTTCAGGTGTGGCATATACAGCACAAACGCATCTAAAGGTTATTAACAGAGTGAAAACTATTTATTTCCGTGAAAACCCCTGGAGAAAGCCGGCAGAAATATTCCATCATTAAGGCCAACTCATAATAAACACAGAACTGGATAAGGCAATAACTATAGTGTTTGCTAAACTCAGGAGTGATTGTGCAGTCGAGTCACGACTCACTTTTTATGGTGTATTCTTTATTGAAACAGTTTACTGCGTTTTATTAAATTTAAACTTCACCACACTGTTTTTTTTCTCTCTCTCTCTCTCTCTCTCTCTCTCTCTCTTTTTTTTTTTTGCCTTCCACATAAAAGAATGCAAATTAAGGAGGGATCCGTCTAAACAGCCAAGCTCTGAGCTCCGCCCCTCCTGACTCCGACCGGCCCATTGGTTATTCCAGCGCGCCTCTTCAGAATCTTCAAACAACAAAGATAAACAAGTGTTCCAATTAAGAATTAATTACGCATCATCCACCCCGCGCTGCTGTCGACTCTGCTGGGACTGCGAGCGCATAAATCAGCATGAGGGGAGAGAAAAAAATATGGCATATTTCTGAAGGAAAAACAAACAGACTGAGACAGGGAGAGAGAGAGAGAGAGAGAGAGAGAGAGAGAGAGAGAGAGAGAGAGAGAGAGAGACAGAGAGAGAGAGGCAGGGGGAGAAAGCAAAAGAGAGAGAGAGGAGATGGGGGACCAATAATCATGTTGAAATGGAGTGAAAAAAAAGAGGTGAGAGAGTATTCTGTTGAGCAAGGGACAAAAAAGTACCATAACAAGCCCCAAGCAGAGTAATGACCATGCTTTAAAGATAAAGCAACAGCCACACAGATCCCATTTATCACAGCCTTTCAAGTCAAAGGTACCCAAAATGCACCTCTTCCTAGGCCTCTTCGATATAAAAAGCCAGCTTTCAGCACTGGGAGCTAAATTACACGTAATGGACGGTAGTTTCAGGAGGACCTCTCTTTACCAAATGACCAAAAACAGGACCTGATACTGTTTGAAAACAGGAAAACTCAAAAGTAGTCTCCAGGGTTTTTTTTTTCTATCTGAATCATATTTTATATAGTATATCATGATGACCTAAAATCCTTAAAATTCAGAGAAAGAGAGAGAGAGAGAATATGTGTCTATATCTGCATGCAAATAGGCTACTTGGATATGAACCAATGAAACACTTAACTCTCTCTCTCTCTCTCTCTCTCTCTCTCTCTCTCTCTCTCTCTCTCACACACACACACACACACACACACACACACACACTGTTCTTGGTTACAGTCTTGGCTGTGTGGACACTCTTGCCAAGCCTTGCTGTGCTCAAGTCAAGATGGTGTTCAATTGGCCGTCCTTAATGGCGCCAGTGGAAGTCCAGCACCCCGCGCTAATCCAGATGAGAGTGGAGATCTAGTGAGATCTCCCCCCCAGCCTCTCAGCGCTTTCATCTTGGTACCTCTCCAGATGACTAGATTGGACCCTCTCTCTGCCTCTCCAGAAGCCATGTCATCACCAGGCCATCATCAGCTCTGAGAGCATCCCAACCACCTCTAACCTTCAAACCACCCGCGCGAGTAAGATCACATTTTCACATTTGTGGCAAGGTATTAAATTGTGCTCGGTCGGAGAGAATCTTCCTGTCTCATCTGGAGAGGAAGTATTAAAATCTAATGTTTTAAATTATCTCTGATCTCCACCTTGGCAAATTTAGATGCAAAATATCTCAGGAAATGAGATTATGTGAGTGAGACTCGATGTTGAAATGTTATAAAACTTTCAGGGATCCAAATGGGTTGTATCATTGTGAGCCCGCACTGCCGTTATCTGCCATATGCATGTATGATATCACCCATTTAGTTTCTGGCTTGAATTTCACAGGCGCTACTGTACTTTATTGATGCTTTGTGCACCTCTTCAGGACAGAGCAATTGTCAGGAGTAACCAATCTAATATCAGTGAATATTGCTTTTGCATAGCTAGCTAAAAATACAAGTTCAAATAAATGTATTCAAGACACTAATGTTATGAGAATGTGGCATAGATGGCAATATATAGCACTTACTGTTCCCTGAGAGGACAACACAGCCCACAGCCCACAGCCCACATACAGGTAGACCTTTTACCCGACGGCTGTACAGGCAGTCCTTTTACCTGATGGATATACAGGTACTCATTATACCTGATGGCCATACAGGTAGTCCTTTTGCCTGACGGACATACAGGTAGTCCTTTTACCTGGTGGCCATACAGGTAGTCATTATACCTGACGGCCCTACTCTGTCCCTTGCTGTTGTCTTCAGTTTGATATTTCTTGCCTCCCCTCTTTTGATAAACAGAGAGGACAAGGTCAGGAAGCAACACCTCCACCTCCCCACGGGGAGGTCTGTCGCTGTCAGCCAGACGGCGCGGCGGTGGCAGGCCAGTGGCAGAGACAAACAGCAGCGCGGTGCACCGGGCGCGGGGAGAGACAGCGCTCCGTTCGGACGCCACCACCGCCTGCCACCTCTCTTCTCCACCAGCTGCCGCCCAGATGCACTACAGAGGGCAGCGGGAAGGTGTGTGTGTGTATCTGTGTGTGTGTGTGTGTGTGTGTGTGTGTGTGTGTGTGTGTGTGTGTGTGTGTGTGTGTGTGTGTGTATCTGTGTGTGTGTGTGTGTGTGTGTGTGTAGGGGAATGCTTGTGGCAGAGGTGTGTGTCTGTCTGTGTCTGTGTGTGTAGGGGGGAACGTTTGTGGTAGAGGTGTGTGTGTGTGTGTGTGTGTGTGTGTGTGTGTGTGTGTGTGTGTGTGTGTGAGTGTGTGCGTAGGGTGGATAGCTTGTGGCAGAGGTGTGTGTGAGAGTGTGTGCGTGTGTAGGGGGGATAGCTTGTGGCAAAGGTGTGTGTGTGTGTCTGCCTCTGTGTGTGTAGAGGGAATGCTTGTGGCAAAGGTGTGTGTGTGTGTGTGTGTGTGTCTGCCTCTGTGTGTGTCGGGGGAATGCTTGTGGCAGAGGTGTGTGTGTGTGTGTCTGCCTCTGTGTGTGTAGGGGGAATGCTTGTGGCAGAGGTGTGTGTGTTTGTGTGTCTGCCTCTGTGTGTGTAGGGGGAATGCTTGTGGCAAAGGTTGGGGAGAGAACACATCCTGACCTTTAACAAAGTTGAGTGAGCGGAGCTCGGGGGCGGCGAGGTCTGGTCATTAAGCCCAATGAGAAAGTTGCCGGCTCCTTATTAAGAGATGGCAACGTGTGATAGTGCAGCACAGACACGCGGGCGCGGCACCAGGGCTGTGCAAATGATGGGCGCCCGTGACATTTAGGAGGTCTTCCCCTCTGGCCCTGACCACTCGCTGCTAAACGAGTGGAAAACGAGAGCCCTGTTAAAAATGGCACGGTGTCACAAATTAAGAGACTCAAATACGGGGTGTTTGCGCTGCTCTTGGAAAACGATGGCTTACTCAACTTGCCCGAGGCCTGCCTGGTGGGCTAGGTCTACACATTAAGGCCTGGAATTGCAGAAAGAATACGAGCAGGGTATTATGAGAAATCGCCGAAACTTATCCATTAAACATTAAGGGAATTTGGCCTTCATGATCAGCCGACACAAGAGGAGTTCTTATCGTCAACGACTAACTGGACATGCAATGAAATAAAAGTCGACTGCAAAAACTGCATTTCCCCCCCCTAATTTTCCACTTTCCTAAAAGACAAGGCAAACCTCTCAAACCTCTCCTCTGGTGCCTCTATGTATGCCAGTGAATCCAAGCCATCAATAAAAGGATACAAGGCACTACTGTAGAAAGCTAAACCAAATAAAGCAGGCATATGATAAAACAAAATAGAACTGAATGTCCAGAGCAGTGCTCCATAGAGCTGTGCCTGGTGAGCTCCCGCAGTAAAGGCACTTAACAAGTCTTACCTCTGCCAGAGGCACTATGCCCCGAATGTCCCTTTGGCTGATGTAGATATGGGAGAGGACCTCTGCCTGCAGGCCCACGGCCGGATACTCAATTTGCCATCGGATAGTCTGGGTGGACTTCAGGTTGATAAAGTTGTCAATCTCAAAGTCCACGGACATGACCTCGTAGAAGGACCCCTCGAGCCTGGAAAAGGAAAGGGGGGGAAAAAAGCGACATACAGGAAGTTACATTTTAGGCTGATATGAGGAAAGTGCAGCATAAACAACTGTTTGTCCTTGAGCATCAAAAGGTATGTTAACTGCCTCAGTCATCTTGTCTGCTTTGTGGTGGAACATGACCATGATACTGAATAGCCGCGGCAAGACTTGAATGGCTCTGTTATATGCTGAACAGCACAGAAAGCACACCACCGAGCTTCAGTATTATTGCAAAACAGCTTGATCGCTGGGTCTCAAAAAGGAGCATCAGCGCATATATTTGTTACGGCACGTGTCTTTGTGACAACGTGACAGGTTTAAACACACCTCGTCTATTCTGAGTGGAACCCAAAACAACGGACCGGGTCACTTTAAGTGAAAGCTTACATGTTTCTGGCTGGCTAGTGAAATTTGCCATTTCTCAGAGGAAGAAGAGGTGAGTCTCTATCTGGACATGAAAGATGGACATTATTACAGCAGCACATCGAGGACAGAGAGACCATACTGCTCATGAGTCCAGCTAATCTGCCAGAGATGGACAGTGTCGGTAGGAAAGACACAACAAGAGAAGGAGTGACACAGACACAGTAGCCTGGAGGACCAGTGGGAGAAGGAGAAAAATGCTCTTTAGATTGATTTGAAAGAGTTTTTCTACAGATGCAAAAAAAAAACCCAATTGCTCGGAGACGGACGTTTAGGATTCACCTTTATCCCCCAAACCACCACCACCACCACCACCAATCCCCTGACTCCCTCTACCCCCGTGATGTGCGACCGGACATAGCCGAACCTTGACCCCGTCCGATTGCTCTGGCTTGGCCTACGCCCCCGAGACAACAGGAGTCAGATCTCTCCTCTCTCTGCTCTTTTTTCTCTCTTCAACTCCCTCCCTCACCCCCCCCCCCCCCCCCCCCACACCCCCCCACCCTCGACCTCTACCAACGAGCTCCATTACCACACCCCAATTGGATGGTTGATGGATGTCACCGTGTCTGACCTCTCGCCTTGCCAACGAATTTAGCCACAAAACAATAAATCAATAGGCGAGGAGAGCACACTGCTTTACAATGCGGCGCGCCGCTCCCGCCCTCCGTGCACACCGACAGTGTGAGGCATCCAAGAGGGGCTCAGGGTCAATACAGTTACTGTGCATGTTGTGCGGAGTTTGGAGTTAAACTAATGTCTTCTTTTATTGTATAGACTTTGATTAGAATTTTTATATATATATATATATATATATATATAGAGAGAGAGAGAGAGAGAGAGAGAGAAAGAGAGAGAGATAGATAGTCTTTCTTGTCCTATAAGAATATTCTTTTTCACTTACATTCCACAAAAAAGACACATAATATATGTTATATATCATATAATATATTAGTCCCCTCAGAAATGTATTATGCATTTGTGAACTGAAACATAAATTCATTTTTTCCCACTCTTGCAAGTGGCACAGCAAACTCTTACACAATCCCAGTGGGACTGAACTTTGGTCGCTAGCACAGTCTCCTCTCTTGCCGTATTGTAAAGCTTTTCTACCAGCCTTAATAATAAACCAAGCCTAAGGTTGGCCACATTAGTACACTGTGTATGGGATGGGCTGCTGCTGGGTGCTGTGCTGGGATGAAAAGGATAAGTGAGCGAAATTTAGGACAGAATATCCGTCCTCTCGTGAAAAAATATCTCACATAAAGGAGTCGTAAAGGCATATTCTATAAAGTCACTTTGAACTCTCTCCCTCTTCTCATTCTGTCTAATACGGCTGATTGTTTTTAATTCCAACAGCCACCCCGATGGGAATCGCACTGGAGTCCCCCGACAGGAAAGGCGAGAACTAAGCTTTGATGTCAAAGCACGGATTTGGGATCAAAATGGAAGTACTGATGTCACATCCTTCTAGAAGAGACATCAACATTCAGGTGTCCTTTTCAGAGCTGACAAAAGCACAGCCCCACAGACACTGCTCTGGAGTGAGAGAGAAAAAAAACAGCAACTCCAGTCCCCTCAGACCACTGAGCCTGGTACAGCGGCAAGTTGTTTAAACATGAATGTCAATCCAGTCCAATAAGTTAAAAGTGCCAACTAGTCCTTAGACAGCACGGTATTTTGGGCCATGCTGGCTCGAGATCAAGGCTGGTAAGAATGCATGGGGCTCTGCTGAAAGAGGCATCTGAACATCTGAACAGAGCTGTCTATGGATGGAGATGACCTGACCTGAACCATTAACTACCTCATGACCTCATATGGCCCTGGTGCTGGAACCCAAAGTGGATTAACTTCAAAGGCCAACTGAGTTTAGCTGTCTGTGAATACAAATATCCATCTCAACTCATCCGTCTGCTGAATGTAGCTGAACAAAGTCTAATACTTAAAACAGCATTACCATTGGAGAGTCTAGCTAGGGCCTTCTCAGCTGCTAGCAGTTAAACTGCTAGATGGTGTTCATCTGCACCTCACTATTTCTGTTCCGCGGGTCCCAGTGGGGTACCATGTGAGAGGCAGAGGAGGCTGGAAAGAGTCATCTCTTAAGAAGATTAACCTTTGCCTCCCTTTGCCAGGAGAGCTGGAGAGGAAAATTGAGTAATTTGGTGCTGAGTGGGAATCATCACCCTTGATACTAAAAGATATGAATCCTATGACTCTGGAAATTATGGACATGGAAATAGCAGACAGGGTAAAATATCTACATCTCACAAATTAAAGGGGATATGAGGCAGGACACTTTGGAATAAGACACATCTTTGGAAAAAGATATCCTGTGGATCTGTCGGAATGCTCAAGACCAGAAGATCTCATTCCCACATTTACCTTCAGTTTGTCATAAATTGTCAAAGACCACGGCTCATTGACCTGTGGTACTTCTGTTCACCTGGTATTTTACTGTAACTGTGACAATGCACTTGAATAAAAACATGTCTTCAAGCGTATGAACACATGAATAGAGGGACTGTAAATATAATGGCTTTAGGAGCGTCCATCATACAACAATGACCATAAACAGATACCCTAGCATGTTGAGTGCATAGCCATTTACAGGTGAGTTCCCTTGTTTATTTGT
>NC_085001.1:12754094-12761594 GCF_963854185.1 Sardina pilchardus | reverse complement strand
TCACAATTGTAATCTTCAACTCTTTTTTGTCAAATGTGAAAAGTGAATTGCTCCTCTAGCTGTCTGCTCATAACACTCTGGTGCCAGTACACAGTCCTAAATGGACATGGGAAACAAACATACAGGCTCGGACTGAGCTATAACGCCAACCAATTACAGTAGCTCATTGCTTCAGGAGTGCAAAATGGAAGGAGGTTGCGATTTGATTGGCTGCTCAATTCAGATAACTACAAACGTTCACCATAATTGTGGAGTCAACCTTTAATGTTCAAGTCGTGTTCACCTGGTTGAGAGCATCACAGAAGAGGCAGTGCTGTTCTCATCGTCCCCTTAGTGACGGAGTGGTAACTGATGCTACAGTTTTTCTCTATTGCTTTGTCCTGCTTAAAGAAACTGGGATCCACTTGGTCTTCATGAACACCTACACCCACAGCAGAAGCTATCTCTTGCGAATGCGTTCATATGTTTCTATTGGATTCACACACTTCTCACACCCTTTTGCAAAACAGGGAACACAGAAGTCATTCAAAGACCCAAAACTGTATTGGTTTCCCCGCGCTAAACAAAATGAGAACATCTTTTCACAGGTGGTAGAGATTCCTTGAGTCTGAATCTCTGATACACCTACAGTACAGTATGTGAAACTCCTTTGCATAATCAGCAGTCATTCATTATCCATAAGAGAAGCCATGTCTGTTCTGTGTGTAATGCACATTTAGAGAAATTACTGTATTGCCTATTTAGTGAAGAAAACAATACAAAAGGTGTTTACTGTAGGTTTATTTCGACGAAAAGTTGCAGTTCAATGAAATGTGTCTTATTGTAGGTATTACATTTCAGAGACAGTTATATCTTGAATCATTTATGTTTTAAATTCAGTACATGTAGTCTTTTCACAGCGATCGAGAAAAAGCTGTAACTTCCTGCATCACTGGGTCTACCAGCTATGTTCAGCAGAGGATTCAGAATTCCGAAGAGAGAGGAGCCTTGGAAACGAGAGCTGGTGCTTTGTGGCAGACGTCAGGGTCAGTGGCCAAGGATCTCTCTTGTGTTCATGTGAGTAAACATGCGTGTTCCAATTCATGTGTTTGTGTGCGATCATGCATGTGAGCATTGTGTGTGTGTGTGTGTGTGTGTGTGTGTGTGTGTGTGTGTGTGTGTGTTTATGCATACAAGATGAGGATACAAGATGCATACAAGATGCATGTCCGTAAGAGCATATGCTCATTTGTATACATACTGTACTTTATGCATGCAATAAGGTAAGTACATGTATGACGTCATGCATTCTTCTTCATGCATTCTTATTTGTGTCCTTGTGTTAGTGTGTGTGTGTGTCCTCATACACACACACACACACACACACACACACACACACACACACACACACACATACACACACACACACACACGTGTCATATTTCTGTTTACTCAGTCTCTCCACACAATGTGAACATGAAGTGTTCCCAGCAGGACGTGGCCTCTGTTGCGCTGCTCTTGACTGCAGAGGGCAGAGGCCCTGGCCGGCACTTAAGCACAATTTGGCTTGGCCAGCTCTTTTGCGTCCCCCCACCGCCTCATTTGCATACTCTATTGGATGCTGATGGGCGTCCCTTGACCTTTGAGTGTGTGTGTGTGTGTGTGTGTGTGTGTGTGTGTGTGTGTGTGTGTGTGTGTGTGTGTGTGTGTGTGAGAGTGTGTGTGTGAGAGTGTGTGTGTGTGAGAGTGGTGTGTGTGTGTGAGAGAGAGTGTGTGTGTGTTTGTGTGTGTGTGTGTGTGTGTGTGTGTGTGTGTGTGTGTGTGTGTGTGTAAGGTACACCTCTATTTTGGCAGCAGACGGAGACACGTTCCCCTTTCAGCGCTCCGATCCGCACACTGCCCCTATCCGAAAAACACACAGGCACAAAGAACAAGACAAACACGCTGTCGCCCGGGGAGATACATGACAGTTGGCGTGGCGCTTGTTAACAGGCTGTGTGTGTGTGTGTGTGTGTCAGGAGGAGAGGAGGGAGGAGAAGGACAACACTCAGAAAACTACAAACACACACACACACACAGAGAGACGTACACACTCATGCTAATAATCACACACTCACATACACACTGTCTTTATGCCTCTCTCTGTAACACACCTATGAGTATGCACACACACACACACACACACACACACACACCCACACGCACACAAACACAAACACAAACAACGCACACAGGCGCTGGCAGACTTCCTAGTTCACCCACTTTCCCCCAAACAATGGCCGCAACATTTAAATAAGGATCAGGGTATCAAAGGCTTTCCTTTGCGCCGGTATAAGCTCACTCTCCAACTCCCCATCTGGACTTCTGGTCCGGCGTGGGCTGGACGGAGGCCCAGTAGTCGTGTTCTTCAAAGGGGACACGCGCGACAACAGGGAGAGGGGGGATGGGGGGGGGCAACAAAAACTTACAACCACAGAGGCTCAAAAAATGCGACCATGAAAGCCAAGCTCATTCACTGCAACCCAAATGAGATGCTACGAATCAGTGCACACCTTTTTCTTTCTTCCTTTCTTTTCTTTCTTTCCTTTTCTCTCTCAGTTCCTATCTCTCTCTCTCTCTCTCTCTCTCTCTCTCTCTCTCTCTCTCACACACACACTTTCTCATTTCTCCCCTCCAGCTTCAAGACCTCCGCTCCAGAACAGAATTCAAAGCGGCTCCAGCCGTTCGGCAATTTGTGTGTAATCCACGCTGACAACTTGTCACATTCGGGGGCCAAGCAGAGCCAAAAAGAAGTGGCATTGAGAGGTTTTTTCTCCCCCTTTTCATTTGTTCCCTTTAAGAAGGCAGTGATGAAAACACCTTTTGTGCACACTCCACTCTTCCCCCGCGGTGACCCCGACAGGTCAAGGACAAAGGATGGTGCAGGGCAGGTGAGCTGGGTTTCGGTGCAGGCGGAGTGACTTAATGCCACTCAAATCACAGACAGGTGAATTTACACACACACACACACACACACACACACACACACACACACACTGTGAAAGGCACCAGCGGTCCTGGGGACAGTGACATCTCGGCTGCTTTGTTTGCAGGAGATAAGCCACTTAGGGGGGCTGGGGCCGCGGCGGCGCTAATGCTGCAAGGACAACAGTGATCAATAGAGCGGAGCGCAGCTAGCTAGCACTTGAGCTAACACGCGTCCCGGACATCTGACGCAGACGCAGATGAGGAGATGAGGCTTTTCTGTGATGGGATGGACATGATGAATGCATTCATGATATGATCCCTGCATCTTTCACTCTCTTAACCCGTTACGTGTGCCCTCATTCACTCACACACACACACACACACACATACACACACACACACACACACACTTGTATGTGAATGGTGGTGTGTGGTGCTACAATATAACCCAGAGAGGGCAGGAGATCTTGTGGCACAAAGGGGAAAAAGAAAACCTGGCATGAACCTTTATCACCTCAGCGACTCTCTGCTTTTGAGTCCCTCCTTTTCAACGGGACCATAAAACCAAGCCGAGAATAAGAAGATAAGAGGCAGTGGGAGGGAGAGAAAGAACGACACAACGGAGAGAATGTGGCAGAGTGATGGGCAAGACGAAGAGAGAGAGAGCGAGGGAGCGCTGGAGGGTGGGAGCGAGGGAGCGAGAGAGGGAGCGAGAGAGAGCGAGGGAACGAGAGATAGGCCACCTGATTTGTAGGTGACATAAAATGAATGAAAAGCCACCTGCGGGCGGCCAGCCTCATTCCGCCGGGCCGCGTGATGGAGGCGGTCACTCATCGGGCGGCTCGGACCGTCCGCTTTTCTCCTCCGCCCGGGCGCCGCCAAAACATAAACAAACAACTAAGAACGTGCGCAGGTACAGGCTGTGAATGAGTCACGGGCGAAAACAATGTGATTTACGGGGGAATCCCTCGGAGCTACAATTTCACGGCCCCACTCTTAGGTATAAACAAGTGCTAAACTGGGCATGAACGAGCCCCACTGGCAGTCCGGCACGCTCCTCCTGGAAGATGCACAGAGGAGGAGAGAGAAAGCCGCCTGTCAGCCACAGCCTTTATGGACTGGCACGGCACCATTTACAAACGCATTTGAGCTCTGTGGCCATCCCCTCTCTCTTTCTCTCTCTCTCTCTCTCTCTCTTTCTCTCTCTCTCTCTCTCTCACTCTCTCTCTGTCTCTCTCTAAACAGGAAATCAAAGTGGAAACAGATATGTGTCTCACAATAAGACACAAATGGTCAGGCAATAAAGGGAGACTCCTCTCTTTTTCTCTCTCTTCCTATCTCTCTCTCTTACTGTTTTCATCTGTCTCTCTCTCTCTCTCGTCTCTCTTTGAGTCTTTGGGCATATAGTGTGCAGTGTGTTAAATGTGCTCTGGATGGTGGGAATGAAATGGAAATTCATATATGGCTATGGCTATGGCTATGGCTATGGCTATGGTTATTTAGCAGACGCCTTTGTCCAAAGCGACATACAAATAAATAACAATACAAATTAAATTAACAGTGAACAATTACAAACTAGGGAGAATAGTAATATTATCAGTAGAACAATAATTTTAAGCACTAACCTAATGAGAAATAAAACAGTGAAATGAGAATAGCAATCAAATAAGTCACTCAGTTAATTATATATGATAATAATAACTAAAGCAAGGTATGGCTAAATTTAAGGACAATAGCAAAATAAATTTCAAATTCTATCAATAGACAAATTATAACAAAACAATACTATTATACAAACCATAACACATCACAAACTCAAAGGACTAAGTGCATATTAAATAAATATGCCTTAAGACCCCTCTTAAAAGATCCAAAGCTGTTGCTGGAACGGAGAGCACTGGGCAACTCATTCCACCAACATGGAACCACTGAAGAATAGGATCTACAATTTGACCTAGCATGTATGGTTGGTCGACATAACAGACGCTCCTCAGAAGATCGCAATGGGCGGTTGGGAATGTACATCGTGATTAAAGAACTGAAGTAGCTGGGAGCAGATCCAGTCAGTGTCCTATAGGCCAGAGTGAGAGATTTAAATTTAATTCTGGCTACTATAGGGAGCCAGTGGAGAGTAACTAGGAGAGGGGTTACATGTGTCCTCTTTGGCTGATTGAAGACCAGTCGTGCTGCAGCATATATAACTCTCCTGAGTGTTTCAGCACTGGTTGGCTGTGTCAGTTCTACAGTACCAAGAGCTACCACTAGAGGAGTAGAGGAGACTAATACTCTCCACTTTCTAATGCAGGACAGGAACACTGACTTCATGTGCATCTGGCAAAGGATTTGAATGAAATGCTGCTGCAAAGACCCAGTGACTCTAAGAGACCCTACACATCAGAAAGCCATATTTCTCAACAAAGGCCATTACCAGGCCAGACCACCACACCATGATGGTGGACCGTGGTGGCACGTCCTGAAACCAATCCGTGATCAATCACTGCGCAGGTCACAAATCTCATCACTGGAAAGATCCTCCAGCTCTCTTGTGTGCATGTGTGTCCTTCCTCTCTTTCTCTCTCTCTCTCCATCTCTTTTTCTCCATTTCTCTCGCTTTCTCTCCCTTTGTTTTCTCCCTCTCTCCCTCACTCATCTCCCCAGCTGCTCCATGTGAGAGGTCCATCTCGCTCCCCCCCCCATCCCCCATCCCTCACCCTCTCCCAGGCAGAGGGCCGAGTCATAACTCACCCTTATGGGCTTTTGGGTGAGCGGAGACACACAGGCAGCACATCAGGGCCCCATGTGTCAGAACCCTGGAGAGCTGTGGCGAGGGGCGAGGACACCCTCCGCTAGAGATTGCCCCCCCTCGCCCCCCCCCCCCCCCCCCCCCTCCCCCCGCCCTCCCCATGACACACCCACTCCCCAGGTGGATGTACGACCACAATCTGTTACCGCAACTCGCTACCCCTCCAACCACACTTCCTGGAAAAAAAGGGGAAAAAATAGATCTTCCCACCATTATGTCCATGATTGATTTCCGTCCAGGAGACGGTGAAAGGGTGGTGTTATGGGGTTGGAGAAGAACAGGTCGGCCATGTAAGGTGTTATCTGTGATTTTTATTGGCAATACCGTTGGAAATCGTAAACCAGGCATATGATGCGCTTCCGGTTTCTGATATATTATGTGAACGGGCTGAGATACGGAATCGTAACTCCTTGAGGGAGGGATAACTGGCAGGCGAATAAAACAAAAACCCCAAACATAGAAATCCCCCACCAAGAGCATGTTGACAGCTCCAAAATGGAAGCCAAGGGAGAGAAAAAGGAATGAAGGAAAGAGAGAAAGAAAGAAAGAAAGAAAGAAAGAAAGAAAGAAAGGGAGACGGAGAGAGAGAGAAAGGCAGTGTGAGGGAGAAGACAATCTTGTTTGCTGGAGAGGCTGTACACACACAGCGTGCATTGCCAGCGTCATTTCTATTTCTTTATTCTCCTTATTTTTTTTCATCCCCATCCGTTTTTTTTTTCAACCCCCCTTCACCACCACACAACTTACAGTAGACGCGCATCTTTCTCATCAGCTCGATTCACAGACGGCCTTTTGAAAAGATAAACGCCTCTGAAGTGTGTTATGAAAATGGTGTTTCGAATGCGGCGACGTCAACCAACCCTGACGCCAATTTCACTGCCTTCTCGCAAGATTTTCAATGACTGCGGTTCAGCACAAAGCCCTGGCACGCCGAGAAAGCGGCAGGATAGAAAGCGAGATGGGGACTGAGAGAGAGAGGGAGAGAGAGGGAGAGAGAGGGAGAGAGAGGGAGAGAGAGAGACAGAGAGACAGAGAGAGAGAGAGGGGGAGACAGAGAGAGAGAGAGAGAGAGAGAGGGGGAAGAGGGAGAGGGTGTGTAGCTAAATACATAATACGTGCTTGGTGCTCGGGGAGAGAGACTCAAGAACAGCAGAAGAGAAGAGAAGAGAAGGGGGGAGCAGGAAGCAGGATGAGGGGAAGAGAGAGAAATGGGCTAGTGGGGTGGGACAATGTGTGTGTGTGTGTGTGTGTGTGTGTGTTTGTGTGTGTGTGTGTGTGTGTGTGTGTGTGTCTGAGTGTGTCAGTGTTTGTGTGTATGTGTGTGTGTGTGTGTGTGTGTGTGTGTGTATGTGTGTGTGTGTGTGTGTGTGTGTGTGTGTGTGTATGTTGTGGGGGGGCATTCTAATTGAGTTTGAGCTCTTCTTACAGTGGGCCGCAAACACAATTAGCTGTCTACTGGCCTGCTGAGGGTGCACACACACACACACACACACACACACACACACACACACACTGCTGACGAGGACTCGGCCATAAGACCCCAGGCCTCTGACCCAGAGGGGACCAGGGGCCGCGCCACACGCCACTCACACTCACACTCTCCTCTAATGGGGGTCTCCACACACCACACACACCATCAGCTCACACACTCAGTCCACACACGCACACACTTGCATTCACGCACTCCTCCAATGGGGGTCTCCACACACGATCAGCTCACACACTCAGTCCACACACGCCACTCACACTCA
>NC_085001.1:12724094-12746594 GCF_963854185.1 Sardina pilchardus | reverse complement strand
TCTGAGGCTCGAGCGGCTCTCTTTGTAACAGTCAGGAGCCCAAACAAACGCTCGCCAGCCGGGACGCCCGGGCCCAGCCTCTCCTCAGGTAAAATATCAAGAGACACACCTGCTTGGTAATTAGTCCCGTGCCGAAGTGGCCGGTGACGAAGAGTCGGGGACAGTGACGCGCGTCGGCGTGATTGAGAGGCCGGCGTGGGGGGGAAATTGGCCTTTGCATGTACAAGCTAATGGGAGCCCGGAGCACAGTTAATCAGCAGAGTTAATAATAGGGCCTTGGAGTGAGAGCAACTGAGACATGGACTCTGTAATCGTGACTGACTGATGCCGGTGTGTGTGTGTGTGTGTGTGTGTGTGTGTGTGTGTGTGTGTGTGTGTGAAGGTGCTCAATAGGGTTTTGTTTTTCGAAGGCAATGCAAGGCAAGGTCATATTGCTTGTACTGTATGTAGCTCAAATTCAGATGCTACACTAAGATTTACAGTCTACAGCTGAACATGGTGTGATGTTAAAGGTCTCGGGTTTCATCAACTGTCACAAACAATTCATGAGTATGTACACAATAAACAACTGCTTCAGAGTGTATCAACAGTATCAGCCAAGTGTAATAATAATGTCTATCTGTTCTCATTGACAGTCTTCTCATACAGTACATTCTCCTCTCTCGTCCGTCGATGTTTTGATGTTCTGTTGAGGAGAATTCCCTCGCAGGCAGACCACCTCCAGGTGTGCCCTCCTCACTTCTCCTAACTCCGAGCGGATAACTCTGCCAATATCACATTTCGGAACGTGCCTGCCCGCCACGCCACCCGAGGAATCAAAGATGTCCCGGTGTCGTCACGTCTGTCAACTCGGGGAGGATCCGACCGTGAGGAAGACTAATTAGAACGGAGAACTCGGGGGGACGGGGGACGGGGGACGGGGGCACTGGGATCCAGCACGGGAAAATTCTGGAAATAGAATCGAGGAGGAGAGAACAACAACGGCGTGCCGGGTCCAATCCATCTGAATTATCCCTAACCTTCAACATCTCCAGACAACAAAGGGATGCCTCTCGCCGATGAGACAGTCAGGGAGGGAGGAAAAAGTCAACTAATTAATAGGACTGTCATTTAAGATGATGAAAAAGGCTGAAAATGTAAATTAGACACAGTTCCACAGTATAGGGGGCTGTTTCACGCAACGTCGCAACCCTCGTGGTTCTGTTTCGGAGATGGAATTTAATACATGCGGGAGCACAGGAGTGTGGTGGGCACATTGGCTGTCTGTCTCGCTGTTGTGAGTGTTTCTCCCCTGTGAGTATGACAATAAACTAATGATGGCACTCATCCACAGATAAATGCAGATCACAAGATAGCTATTGCTTTCTCATAAAGCCACTGACAGGTCTCGCATTGAAGTATTAAAAAGCAATAGCTTCAATGCTTGAAGATGAGAATATGTGTTTAAACGCATAGCACTGTGCGTTAAGTACTATATTTATGTTTTTTTTTTTCCAAAACTCACTAAGTAGTATTGATGGCGGTTTCTTTTTCTTCTCTTTGTGCTACAGCACTTGGCTCGCCATCAGAAAAACTTCCCATGTAACAAAAAACTACTGCCTCGCTGCAATGGATGAATGACTGGAATTCAATGAATAATATCCCTTTTTCATTAAAAAGGAGCCGCGGTTCCCTCGCCACAGCGAGAAGTCATGGGAGACCTGGTTGAGTTTGCCGCCATGGACAAGGTTATGTTTCATTTCCATGATGAAAAGCATAATTAGAGTAGGCACACGGACATCTCTCCTCCACTAAAGTGCAAGACGACAGAGTGTGTGTGTGTGTGTGTGTGTGTGTGCGTGTGTGTGTGTGTGTGTGTTTGTGTGTGTGTGTGTGTGTGTGTGTGCGTGTGCAAGGCGGGGTAAATCTGAGGCTCTGACGTCCACCAGGAGCAAGATGTAGTACACAGAAGTCTTTGGCGCCAACAATGGAGCACCGCTGAAGCGCAAAGCCCCTCTCCCATGGGCCGCTTCTGTGGGAAGGTGTGTGCCGAGGCCAAGTTAATTATCCGCCTCCTCCCCATGCTGGAGGAGGCCCAGGGGCAGCACAGCCAGAGGAGAGAGAGAGGAGGAGAGAGAGAGGAGAGGGGAGAGGACAGGGAGGAGAGAGAGGAGAAGGAGCAGAGGGAGAAGAGAGAGGGAGGAGAGGAGAGAGAGGAGAGAGGGGAGAGGACAGGGAGGAGAAGGAGGAGAGGGAGGAGAGAGAGAGGGAGGAGAGGAGAGAGAGAGAGGAGAGAGGGGAGAGGACAGGGAGGAGAGGAGAGAGGAAAGAGGGGAGAGGACAGGGAGGAGAAGGAGGAGAGGGAGGAGAGAGAGGGAGGAGAGAGAGGAAAGAGGGGAGAGGACAGGGGGAGAAGGAGGAGAGGGAGGAGAGAGAGAGAGGAGAGAGAGGAGAGAGGGGAGAGGACAGGGAGAGAAGGAGGAGAGGGTGGAAAGAGAGGGAGGAGAGGGAGAGGGAGAGAGGAGAGGGAGCGAGTTGAGCTGATGGTGGAGGGGGGCTATGGAGGCACTGGAGAGGAGCATCATCCAGAGCCCATATAAAACTATTTAAAGCCTGCTCCAGAAAAATACACTCACTGGGCCACTCTCTGTGTCTGCTTGCCTTGAACTGGCACACACACACACACACACACACACACACACACACACACACACACACACACACACAATATATATATATATACAGGTAAGTCCGGATACCTCAGGGATCCAGGCAAGGAGATTTGAATGTTAATTCATTTGTTCTTCCTGGCGTTTCTCCTCCACAGTCTGGGAAGTCTTTAAAGGCTCAAGAGCCCAGGAGCCCAAGACCCATGATGGCTCAAGACACAAAGACCCATGAAAACTGCCCCTGAACTCCACAGGTAGATAGAATCGCATTAAGCATGTCACATATCATCTGCTTCTAACCTCTCCATGAACCTCCACGGACCATAAATGCGTGTATTTTGATGTTATGACTAAAGTAAATATTGTCATATCCCGTCGAGTGAAGTAACAAGGTTAAAGCGTAAGTTTGGCGGAAAATGAAAATAAAGCTATTTTCTGAATGAAAATACATCAACTAAGCCGTGGAGGAAGTAATTTTCGCTCATCACGCAGTACAGAGCTAGCACTGGCAGGACCTACAGCCCAAAATCGCAAACAGTGGGTCAGCATTGGGCTTTCAGCCATGCGCTTTCAAAATCGCATTTTTAAACCACTAACATTGCTCAAAACAGCGGCAAACCTCGTCAGCAGCTTGCTCTAGGTGTCTACACATAAAACAAAACACCAATCAGCCTGTAAACTTTGGAATAGTCTGTATACACGTGGAATCAATTCGAGACCGCAACACCGTCTGAATCACAGAAATGTCTCGCGAGATCTCACACGGAAGCACGGGAGCTATTCCTACGGGTAGTCAAAATCGCATTTTTAAACCACTAACATTGCTCAAAACAGCGGCAAACCTCGTCAGAAGCTTGCTCTAGGTGTCTACACATAAAACGAATCACCAACAACTTGGCTCACGAACCCGACGTTTATAAAAGAAGACTGTTATGAACACTAACCTCTTCCAGTTCCTCACGAAGGAAAGTCCACGAGCTCTCGTGTGAGATCTCGCGAGGCATTTCTGTGATTCAGACGGTGTTGCGGTCTCGAATTGATTCCACGTGTATACAGACTATTCCAAAGTTTACAGACTGATTGGTGCTTCGTTTTATGTGTAGACACCTAGAGCAAGCTGCTGACGAGGTTTGCCGCTGTTTTGAGCAATGATAGTGGTTTAAAAATGCGATTTTGAAAGCGCATGGCTGAAAGCCCAATGCTGACCCACTGTTTGCGATTTTGGGCTGTAGGTCCTGCCAGTGCTAGCTCTGTACTGCGTGATGAGCGAAAATTACTTCCTCCACGGCTTAGTTGATTTTCATTCAGAAAATAGCTTTATTTTCATTTTCCGCCAAACTTACGCTTTAAAGGTTTCCAATAAAAGCAATATCCCACTTTTTTTTTTTAAGAGATTCTCATAGAAGGTCGCTGGGCCAGCATTAGGCAGCCTGAAAAGCTGTGTTTTCAATTCCTGGCCTCCACCGTTGTACCCTTGAGCAAGGCACTTAAGCCCCTGTTGCTCTGGGGACTATAGCCCTTGAGATATACATAGCTGCCATAGGACTGAGAGCAACTGCATCCTCCACTGCTGTAATGTACAGTATAGAACCCTTTCTTTGTACTGTATAATTCAATTACATTTCTTAGAAGATTACAAAAATTCTGAAATGGAGTCTTTACTCTCCTTACTCTCCATTCACTTACAGTATCAACACATGCAACACTATCATCTCTATAAAGGCATCAGTTTTAAACCAAACCAACCAAGTTGGATCAGGGGGAAAGAAAAAATCCTCTTTGACTTTTCCAAAGGTTTCAATTAGAGCTTGTTTGGCTCCACTCTGTTGTTCCCAGGGCTGACCTCCAGCACCACAAACAGTGTGTTTATTTTGGAAAGCAAGGGAGCGTGTGTGTGCGCGTGTGTGTGTGTGTGTATGTGTGTGTGTGTGTGTGTGTGTGTGTGTGTGTGTGTGTGTGTGTGTGTGTGTGTGTGTGTGTGTGTGTTTGTCCGTTTGTGTGTCCGTGTGTGTGTATGTGTTGCGTGTGTGTGTGCGTGTGTGTGTGTGTGTGTGTGTGTGTGTGTGTGTATGGGGGGCAGTGGTACCTGTCAGAGAGTGACCCCAGGGGTCAGGCGCCTAGCGCTACAAATGGGAACACACAAAGGCCACTGTCCATTCCCAGACACGGCAGCCCCAGGAGAGGACCGGGAGTCGGTACAAACACCGGGCTCATTTACTGTATATGGGGGACAAGCCAGCGGACAGCGGCTCCAAATCCTACTCGCTACTCGCACGGTCTCGCAGAGGTGGAAAAGTCCAGCTTCAGAAAGTAAACGTCAAATCATGTATTGGTTCTGTCTGTGCACTTACTGTAACACAGGTGATCTCATCAATTAGCTGCTCTACCTAACGGACCTACCTAATTAATCAGAATCGGCTGGTTTAAGTGAGTGGTCGGCACAGAAATGTGGTAGGACTTTTTCTATCTGAAGATGGACTTTTCCTCCTCTGCTCACTGGACACAGCACTGGACCAGAGGCGGACATTCCGGGTTTACAACGTAAAAAGTCCTGCCAAGTATTTAATCCAACCATTTACTGTAGTGTACCTATACCAGCTCATCCTAGTTAGCAGCCAAGTAGATCAGATTATTAGTGATATCGCCTGTGTTAAGTGCACAGGTAGAAAGAATACATGGCAGGACTTTCACTTTTCTGGACCCGGGATGTTCGCCTCTGCACTGGACTGAGAGGACGGGCCGACCGGTCAAACGCTGTCATGTTCATTTACTGTCTGTGGTGTGGGGACAAGTCCATGGACAGCAGCTCGCAAACCCCACTTCCTTATCACTGCCATCATACAGTATAGTCATCATATCTGCTTAGCACATCAAGGAAACCGGGCCATTAAAATGCAAATCAAGCGCCAGTGATAACTCAACTTATGTTATGCACTAGAGCGTCCATCGAAAGCAATCTTCACAAAGTTAAAAAAATAAAATAAACCATGAAATCACGTTCAATCATGGCCACAGAATTTAAGAACTTTTTTGGTTAAGAGCCACTTTTTTAAAGACTTTTAGGGGTTTTTTTTGTTTTAAGTGCACAGAGCAGAGTGTTCAAGCTAAAATGGCTCATTAGTGAGACAGTGCGTGGTGCGCTCGAGAGTTCACTTCCAGTTCAGAGCTGTTTTACATCCGAGTTCACCACGGCATTTCGCATATCCACTCGACAGCTTTCACAGCTGTAGGATCAAGTTTACTGCTGAGGCGAATCAAGAACAAGGCACATGAATGTGTGTGTGTGTGTGTGTGTGTGTGTGTGTGTGAGTGTGTGAGTGTGTGTGTGTGTGTGTGTGTGTGTGTGTGTGTGTGTGTGTGTGTGTGTGTATGTGTGTGTATGTGTGTGTGTGTGTGTGTGTGAGAGTGTGTGTGTGTGTGTGTGTGTGCGTGCGTGTGCTTTGAATACAGTCAATTCCCAAGGGTTTTCACCAATGCATCTGACCTCCTACCCTATCCACTCATGCACAAACAAATTCTTCTTCCACACACACACACTCTTTCTCCCTTTCTTTCTCACACACACACACACACACACACACACACACACACACAAACACAAACAAGCAAACAAACACAGACAGAGAAACAGGCACAGACACACAAACACACAGAAAGAGATAGAGAGAGAGAGAGCGAGAGAGAGAGAGAGAGAGAGAGAGAGAGAGAGAGCAACACACACACACACACACACACACACACACACACACACACACACAAACAAACAACCAGACACACAAACACAATTCAAACACTCACTTTCATATGATAATCCGTGCGGCATTGAGAAGAGCGAGAGCTCAGTGTTGGTAAATGTGAGCGAGCTTTGAACAGCTTGGGCCCGACTGGCTTTGCTGGTCCCCATATGGCCCATGGCCAGAGGACCAGAGCACTGGGCGGCCACACTCACTCACTCTCCGCTCCGACCACAGCCTTTTGGAAGCGGCCTTACGGGCCACGGGCAGCCACACAACCACCCCCCCTCAGGCCCATGGATGTGTGTGTGTGTGTGTGTGTGTGTGTGTGTGTGTGTGTGTGTGTGTGTGTGTGTGTGTGTGTGTGTGCTTTGCCATGGATGGCGGTGGGGTGGAGAGAGGAGGACCAGAAGGGGGGACATGAGAAACACTGACACGCAGGGTTAATTGGAATCGCTTGAGCAATGAAGACAAAGATGTTGGGGGAAGAGAATGTGATATTCTATCAGCGCTGAGAAGACCAAAAGTGGAACGATGGAGCAGTCAAGAAAAACACAACATGTTCTTGTTCTGGAGTCGGGAGAGCTGAGCCAAAAACGAAACACCAAAACACGCACAGCAAATGCTCGTCAATTTGGTCAAAACACACACAAACATGCACACACAAACACACAGACACACAGACACACAGACACACACACACACACACACACACACACACACACACACACACACACACACACACACAGACACATACACACACACACACACACTCACACAGACACATACACACACACACACCAAACAGCTTGGGCAAACGTAGTCCAGTTCCATCCAGCTCTCTCCCTGCTACAGGGCACGCGGTGGAGGTGTCTGGACGTGTCTGCAGCAATCTGTTCACGGCCGGACTCTCAAAGCGAAGGGCTTATGTTGCTCTGAGTCCCTCCCTCACACACACACACACACACACACACACACACACACACACACACACACACACACACACACAGCTTTATCAGCGTGTGCTGTGGCTAAAAGACAAGCACAGTTTTTTTTTTTTTCCTTGAGGTGGTTCTAATCGTCTGGTAATGAACAAACAGAAAACACAGCATGTCAGGATGTCCTAGATAAGAGCTCAGTAGCAGGGAACCCCAGACATAAACACACACTGATCCATACATCCAAACTCCTCCAGAACACTACTCAAGTTTTAAAAGCAACACTAAAGCACTTTCCCTCTGTCGCATGCACGCTATTTGTTTATCCAGCAAATGACGATGTCCACAGACAAGGTAGAGTATGTTGCCTGATTTTATGAAAGTACTGTATAATGTATTGTATATATATCGAAAAAAGTCGATATTTATGTCTCATTCCATCCAGCTACAGATCCGCTACCCAATCTGGTAAAAGTGAATGCATAATGTACGAGTTACGACTCGAGTTGATGAACCACTGAAAGGATTTTGGAAACATTATTTCAAGATACAAAAAAACCTCTTTAGTGTTGCTTTTACGGTACTGTAGAGATTTGTGCGGTGTGCCCAAACACACAGACACAAGAGCTGTGAATGCTTAGACTGGTTAGGTCTTCATCAGCGGCAAACAAACTGAGAAAAAAAATACAACAACAAAACAAAACTCAGGGAGGCAGAGGCAGAGTTAGCTCTGCATCAGCACTCTGGCCTGCTGGGAGGCATAGAGAAGGCTGCTCTCATGAGGAAGAAATCACAGGGGGAGGGAGTGTGTGTGTGTGTGTGTGTGTGTGTGTGGGGGGGGGGGGGGGGGGGGGGGTCAGTGCACTCAAAGGTGGAAGGGGATGGGGGGTGCTGTGCACCTGTGTTTACAATGCTCACAGTCCCTTGCACCCCATGCCTGAAACACAAACACACATCTGCGTGCATACACAAACACACACACACACACACACACACACACACACACAGACCACACACCCACACACCCACGTGCCAACACACAACACACAACACACAACACACAACACACAACACACAACACACACACACACACACACACACACACACACACACACACACACACACACACACACACACACACACACACACACACACACACACACACACGCACACACACACACCAGGGCACAGACCCCTGGGCTCAGTGTGCTCAGTGAAGACAGGCTCCCTCATCTGCGCCCCTAACACCTATGGGGAGTTTTTGTCACATTTTGCCATCGCAGTCTCCTGAGATCATGCACCTCACAGTCCCCCCCACACACAACACTGCACAACAGCACACAGCAGCACAGAGACGCCCAGGGCACTCATCTCCCTCCATTTACCTCAATTACTCCATGCTAACACGGAGGTGGTGTGACCGTGTGATGGTGTGTGTGTGTGTATGTGTGTGTGTGTGTGTGTGTGTGTGTGATTCTGTGCGCATGCAAATATAAAAACAGTCAATGCTGTCTTATAACATATGCAAGCATGAGTCTCTTTGGCATATATGTACAGTACATGTACATGTTTTCATAGTTGTTGTAGAACAGCTGTGTGTATACATCAACATCTGTGTGTATAGGTGTGTAAGTATGTGTGTGTGAGTGTGTGTGTGTGTGTGTGTGTGTGTGTACGTATGCATCTGGAAGAGAGAGCTGGAATTGTCTCTTTCTATATATCTGTGTGTGTGTGTGTGTGTGTGTGTGTGTGTGTGTGTGTGTGCATGTGTGTGTGCGTGTGTGCATGTGAGTGTTTAGCACTGAGTTGTGTGTACAGTAGGTGTGTGTGCTCTGCTCTACTCTACACTGCACCACTAGTGTCTTGACACGTTAGTTGAGTTTGGAGTGTGTGTCTGACAGTAAGTGCACGCTCGAGTGACCACCACTCCCCCGGTTCAGTACGGGCCAAACTAAATCCATCCTCTCCGCGTGTGAAGGAACAGAAAAAGCGGAATGTAAAGACGCTAAGCTTTGCACAAAGAACTGACACAAAAACCGTAAGCCAGTGATCTCAAAAACTATTGATCGCACTCATCCCCCTCGATAAGGCCGTCCACTGTAGCAAAAGCTTAACTCCAGACGTCAACCAGCAGAGACAGAGAGAGAGAGAGAGATAGAGAGAGAGAGATAGATAGAGAGATGGAGAGACAGAGAGACAGAGGGGGAGAGAGAGAGATAGACAGAGAGACTGAGGGATAGAGAGACAGAGGGAAAGAGAGAGAGAGGCAGAGAGAGAGATTCCCTGCTCAATACACACAACCGACTGCACCACTCAATCAGCAGGGTGCTAGGTCGAGAGGGTGACTTTTCGGACAGCCACAACGGGACATAAACACCGAACACGTTGCATTATCGATCTTTCTGCCCGTCTGAACGCGGTGCTGTCAGAGGAGGGGTCGAGGTGGGAGAGGCATGTTTAAAAAAAAGAGTCAATCTAATAGTCAATCTATGGAAAGGCTTGTGCCCAAATTTGTCCAGAGTCAATGGACCTATTCTGTGTGAGTGTTCATAAACTCTCTCTGTCACACAGGCTGGAACCATTTATGACCAAACATTGGATTTTTTCCTCTGAAAAAAGAAAACACAAACAAACACACACACACACACACACACACACACACACACACACACACACACACACACACAGAGAGATACACATATGCCACATGCCACATGCCACACACACACACACACACACACACACACACACACACACACACACACACACACACACACACACACACACACACACACACACACACACACACACACACACACACACACACACACACACGTAGATGTGGAGTGTGTGGCACTTCCAGAAGCGAAGAAAACAGGAAATGAAATCTCTGATGTGTATTGATATTGGCCATTCTGTACGCGCGTGCAAGCTTAATGTAGTGTAAAAATGATTCGGAAGAGGAAGATAGAAACACAGCCACAGACGCGGTACCGGCGGCGGCGAGCCTCGACGTCATGCTGGGCACCGCTGCCGATATGTGTCGAGTACGTCCGCAGCCGCTGCCGCGAATGTATTTCTCAGGTAATGCACCTGAGGCGCTTGAGTCGTTTCTCACCCAAAAAACTCCTCTTTTCCTTCCACCACCTCGCCGCATAAAGGCACGTTAAAAATAATCACACTTCCGCGGTCCGTATACACGCATTCGTCTTGCAGCGAGATCGCTGGGTTTTTTTGTCCTTTGTGGACCACCGTAGCGGTTTCTTGCATGCGTGGCCTCCTCATCAAGAGCAGCGGCGGCGGCAGCTGAGGACCCGAAGCCTCTCCCTCGTCCGGGCCCCGTTCCTTTATCATGTTAAGTGTGTCCGTGTTTGGATAAATAGGCCCGGCGTGACACCCATTACTCTCGCGCGACGTCTCGCCCACTACCCACAATCCACCATCCATCCCCCCGCTGCCGCGGCGATAAAGGGCGGCGGGGGGGAGGGCCTGTCGTCGGGGAGGTGTTTTATCGAGCCCGTTCCATTAACCCCGCTCCGGCACACATCCCTCATCTCCACCGCACGCGTGCAGAAGCCGGGGCGTGCGCACTGCACACCAGCACGGCACCAGTTCGCTCGCGCGCCTCTGGAGGGGGCCCCCACACGCACGCTAGCTACGTTCGCTTCCTGTCTACCGCCGTCCCGCCTCAGCTCGCCTGACAAAAAAATTAAAAATAAAAAATGGCCGCGGCGTTCGAGCACGGAGAGGGATGCGGGCAGCGAAGGGAGAGTCAGCATCTCTGGGGCAGCTCGGAGAAAGGGCAACCTGTACATTTGATCAGAGCTGAGCTGCATCTCTCTGCCGAGACTCTCTCTGCCCTCTCCTCCCTCCCTCCTCTCTGCCCTGGGCTGGCTGGACATTACCCATGTGAGTGTCTCCAAACACTACCCACGTGAGCGTCTTTACCCATGTGAGCGTCTCCAAACATTACCCACGTGAGTGTCTCCAAACACTACCCACGTGAGCGTCTTTACCCATGTGAGCGTCTCCAAACATTACCCACGTGAGTGTCTCCAAATGTGATGCCTTATGGCTTGTATATTACAGCATTTAATCATTTTCTTTTGTTGTATGTGTGTTGTTTGCATGCTTATTATTGTTTGTTTATTCTCCTTGTACTACTATCGACGATTAAATTGTTTAATTGTTCAATTTTAACTATTGTATTACGGTTATTTGTATGTCACTTTGGACAAAAGGGTCTGCTAAATACCATAACCATAACAACCATAATAATTATTTTGCGAAAACCTCTGAAAACCTTTTCTGAAAAATCCTTCCAGGGTAGGCAATCAGTGAGCGTAAACTCCCTCTAGTCAAAGTCGGCACAGTAATGGTAGGCCTGCTTTAAAAGATATATGTTGAATTTAATTGATGTCAGATTCACAGCTGAGTGTCTCTGCGGCTGAGGGAGAGAGAGCACATTACCTCTAATAGGCCTGATATGGCTACCTGCTTGGCTGTTTTTAAGTGGCTAGAATGCATTGAGCAAGAAAACAAATGCGCACAATTACAGAATGAGTATACACACAACACACAACACACAACACACAACACACAACACACAACACACAACACACACACACACACACACACACACACACACACACACACACACACACACACACACACACACACACACACACACACAGGGAAGCTGCCATCTGAATAATGATATAATTGCATATAGAGCGCGCTGAAGACAGGGCTAATTCTATCGTTCGCTCATGAATAGCACGACAACAATGCCAGCGAGACATAAAAAGCAGTGAATTTGAGAGAATGGCCAAAAGACTGGCAGACAATGAGAGGGGGGCGAGCCGAGAGGCGCTCTATGGAAACTAAATGAGAAACATCACAGGCGTTTGTGTCTTTGCAAGGGGGATAATTTAAACCGAAAAAAAGGCCCATATCTCATCACTTGGTTGGTGCTGTGTGCGCTAACAGCACCACCGAGAACAAGTACATCTCCCCACCCCCCCTGTCCCACAATCCTATTGCATGAGTCATTGTTAATTGTGTATCCACATATTTCAATTGTTAGCGGGCCGCGCGGAAGGCTAAGGGAATCCATTTAGGCTTGTTTGCGTTGTGGCGGGAAATCGATAGGCACGACTGTTAGTCCTTTCCTGGGGCCGCCTGCCTCGGTGTCATTGCGGCTGGGGACGTTCGTGGCCATTACTCAAAAAGATCAGTCCTCTCTCTCTCTCTCTCTCTGCTGCTGCGGCGCAGACTGGAGCCTGCATCACATGGCTACTTTTCATGATTCACAAAAGTCTATGCTGTATGTACACAAGAATGTGTTGAGACGTTACCGTAATGTCCCTACTATTAGCCGCAGCTTATAGGCCAAATTTCTTCAGCTATGAGGTTACTGTAATACACGGCATCGGTTAATATGGTATTAATATGGTTTTGGGTATTTTGACTGGCTTAAAACAATCTCCTGTGGCTTATACACAATGCGGCTAATACACAGGAAATTACTGTACATATAGAGACATACGTCAGTGCTGTTATCGACAAGGCCGTGCATTGTTTACGGAGCAACGACTCTGCTGTCTGTGAGTTTTGTTGATCTTGATGGCAGTTCTTTTGAAATCTTCCACCATTGTTGGAGGATTATTAAGACCTTGTTGCTGCTGCTGCTGCTGCAGTCTGCTGCTATCTCTGCTTTGATTCACCGACAGTGAATCAGATCACCCAGTGGGATTCCTTCAGTGTAGATGAACACAATTAACATTGTGCTGTAGAAAGGATGTAGAACGATTTAGAAAGAACAATCTGTCTGTTTCTGCTATTCCCACCACAATGATAATCTATGTAGATGTATTGATCATTGAGATCTGTTATGAAAAGCTACTGCGTAGATACAAACTCAAACTATGAATGTATCATGTCTACAGTATTGTGTCTCCCCTGTATCTTTGATTACAGTAAACAGGATTTAAATGTCCTCGTTCTAAACATCCTCAGCATTCCCATAAAGCCTTCTTTTAGTTCAATAAGTGTAGACATTCTACAAGTCTCGCCACTTCTGTTCAGTGTATATCGGGTCCAGATCTAAAACCTACTGTACTTCTACAGTAAGACCTAGTCCTTACTTAGATTTGTCATATGTTGTGTTATGATTCTCTATGATTAGGCCCTCAGTGCAGAGTCTCTGGTGCGAGTGGCAGATCTTCCTCGGCTGATGTAGCTGGGCAGAGCTAGTTCTGGCCTGTCACGATAATGATGTTGCCTGGTCCCCATGCACAGTGTTTGTGTAATTCCTCTATCTGTGTGTCTGTCCACCAGGTCCCCTCTGCCACGTGTCGCACCGAGCGAACCCTTCTCTGTTCTTCCTCTCCACCGACGACTCCTCCTCTCTGACACCAGTAGACAGTCACTCTCTTAGCCACACTGCCATGACTATCCACTGCATCTCATCACCCTCGCTCTGACCACAACAGGTTGGCCGGTGACTGCCCTAATATATGCACACAATCCACTCCAGCGCGGTTCTGTGGGCCTGTCTCATCTGCCTCACCACTGAGGCCATTCTGAAGCCAGACAAAGGAACCTTTTCCACGCTTCTGCCGTTCTGCAGCGACAATCTGGTGCAACCAGGCCAGGACAGATAACGTACAAGAGGAAGAGGGACGCCGGTGCAACTCAGATGAGGACTCTGATGAAGGTGTTTGTACATCAAAATGTTAGTCAGTGATGTTTTGCACCATCTAAATAAATACTAAAGAAGACATCTGAGTTGCACTGACGCCATTCTGAAGCCACCCTGTAGAGACGCACACTCCCGGGTTCCGAGTCCCTCCACTGCTGCTGTGGGCTACAGTACATCCTGCCTCTGGTTGGCTAGCCTCCACCCCTCTACTACCACCTCGCGCTGCTTTACTGAGCACCATAAACAGGTGCTGGTGCTAAATAAGACTACATTTACTCAGTCATATTCATAATTTACATACACATTTGGCAGACTTTGTATGCAGTCATATTGTAACAACTTTCCAATTGATGTGTTAAGTGTTGTTGTGGTTTTATGCGCTGTTTACAAATTTTATGTACCTAATCTATTGCAGTCGTTTATACCTGTCTGCACTTGCTATTGTATTATGAAACTGGTCTATTTTACCCCTTTGCTGCTTTCCTATTCCTCCTTCTCTCCCTCACTCCCTCCCTCTCTTTCTCTCCCTCCCTCCCTCTCTTCATCCCTCTCTTTCTCTTTGCTGTTTCTCTCTTCCTCTCTATCTCTCTCTTCCTCCCTCTATCTGCTGTTTCTCTCTTCCTCCCTCTCTCCCTTCCTCCCTCTCTCTCTCCCTTTTCTTCCCTCTATCTCTGCTGCTTCTCCCTTCCTCTCTCTCTCTCTCTCTCTCTCTCTCTCTCTCTCTCTCTCTCTCTCTCTCTCTCTCTCTCTCTCTCTCTCTCTCTCTCTCTCTCTCTCTATATATATATATATATATATATATATATATACACATATATATATATATATATATATATATATATCTCTTTCTCCCCTCCCCGTGGTCCCCTCATCAGGCCCCAGCTCTCCTGCGCTGCTCTCCTGCAGGTGGGTCCTCCTTTTGTGGGTCAGGTTCCACACAAGTCCTGCTCCTGTCAAAAGGGACTTTTATTCTCCTCGCCGCTGTCATACGAGGAAGCCCTCGGGGATTTCAGCCTTCACATTGTCTTAGGACAATACTAATGGAATCGTATAAATGAATACAGTCGAACGGAATTGGCTGTGCAGCTGAATTTCATCTTTTGTAACTGATCCGTCTCCAAATTGTGATTCACAAAGCCAGAGAGAATAAGTTCACGGCAGACTCAAGATTTCTGACTGCCTCTTCAGCCAATAGATGGCAATGGTGCACGCGCCCGTCTAACAGATTACCAAAATAAACAAATAAAGCTTCTATTTTTCTCCAGCTCCCAGTTATTATGCCTGACAGCCCCACGGCCCTCTGCAACAACCAAATTTGGTGGGGGGGAAAGCATTTAAGTACGAGGAACCAATTTCCCCGCACCACATAAAAACCAAGTACGAGAAAGGAGCAATTACCAGGCAATATGACAGATTTAGTGTGACACCAGGGTCATAAATTTCCAGCGCAGCTTGTCATTGGGGGATTTCTATAGACTTCAGCCATCAGGACGGGCGCCCATAAATCCAAGGCACCCTTCAACCCCAGCCCGTCTATTAGAAGTCCCCAGGGGGCCCAGCATTTCACCTACCCCACATCACCGCCCTCACACACACGCACACGCACGCACACACACACACACACACACACACACACACACACACACACACACACACACACACACACACACACACACACACACACACACACACACACACACACACACACACACACACACACAGCAGACGCGCACACACACACACACACACACACACACACACACACACACACACACACTCACTCAGACGCACACACAAGCACACACACACACACACACACACACACACACACACTGTTCAGCCCCTCCCACCCGGAGCAGGGCTTGGAGTCCCCAGAGACCAGAGCCCCTCGCCAGCCTCGGGGGCAACAGCGCTCTGGTACTCTCACAACAAGCAGGAGAGAGGGAGAGAGAGAAGAGAGGGATGGAGAGAAAGAGAGAGGGAGAGAGAAGGGAGCAGGAAAGAGAAGAGAGATGGAGAGAAAGAGGGAGAGAGAGGTGAGATGGAGAGAAAGAGAGAAGGAGAGACGAAAAACGGAGAGAAAGAGAGAGGGAAGAGAGAGAGAGGGAGAGGGGGAAGTAGTGCCACTGCTGAGGCGAAGCCAATTTGTGCGGAATGAGGCCAGTAGGAGCGCACAAACACACACACACACACACACCCACACAGAGTTACACCCACATACAGTACACACAAATACACACACACACACACACACATACACACATAAACACATACATTGCGCTGGAGGGGCAATCCACACATCGCAAGGATGGTCCCAGACAGTTCTTGCCCCCACCCCTCACACACACCCGCCCCAGGTCCAGAGGCGTGTGGCAGTGGCCTTTGCTCAATCCTGAGCCTGAGCGTGCTGATCAAGCACCCCGGCCATGTCGAGCGCAAACCCCCCTCTCTTGCATTCAGCAGATGCTGTCGCCGAGAAACCGCTTCCAGCCCAGAGGGCAAAACACTTCATTAGCAGCTTTAAGCTCAGTGGGCACTGCCCGTCTACCAGTCAACCCTGGCACTGCGGGCACCGCGCCACGGCTCAGGTGAACCAGGGAGCGCAGAGCGAGTCACAACATTTGCATTCGCATTCTTTATTTATGCATTTAGCTGCCGCTTTCCCCCCCCCCCCCCCCCCAAGTCAACTACCAGAGGCCGATGACAGGGGACAGCCCTCTCGATGCCACTCGGGGCTAAGAGCTTCGCTCAGGGGGCACGACGCTGGCAGTCGGGGGGGACTGAACCCACAATGTTTCCTTCGCCACTACACCACCCACCGGCCACAGATGTCAGAAAATTTGAACCGGAGCGGCGCGATGACAAATTTCAAAAGCTGGCCTTTCTCTCTAAGGCCACATGGAGACATATCGATAAGTTACGGCGCTATCAAAATAAAACTAAACCGAGGCGATTAAACGAACGAGGTAGATTATTGCCCAGCTGCAAAAATGCCAAACAGCGATCCTGCGTGACCTCCCAACAAATGCTGCTCCAGCAGCGGAGTGACGCGGGGCTGTTTGGACGTGTTTAATTAGTCTGAGTTGATGTCTATGATGATGAACATCTGCTTACTTGGGGAAAGGCCCAGTGGGGGGCCACTCCATGCCTTTTTACTCCCCCCCCCCCTCTCAAGCTTCCGCTCCCCACATGGAAATGAAATATGGCGCTGGGCTTCTTAGCGAAATAACTTGCTCTCAGACTCAACTCAATTAGCAAGCTGTTCGCGCCGAAGTTGTTAAGAGTGTGTTAAAAAGAGTTCTACGACGCTGTTACAGCCGACCGAAATGAAATGATCATAATAATAAAAAAAGACCAATCAAAATCGGCGCGGCATGATGTGACAGAATCGTTGCTAAGGGGGGGAGGAAAAACATTTTCACAATGCTTCTTCAGCGTGCGGCGCCAAAGTCGAACTCGACTCACGCTAAGCTTGCTAAACTTCTTGCTGGACTCAGCACGAAAGCAGACAGCTTCCCGAAGACCCGACCGGAGACAATGAGTCAGATGAGCGAGAGAGAGAGAGAGAGAGAGAGAGAGAGAGAGAGAGAGAGAGAGGCTGAGAGGCGCCATCGCTCTCTCGCGCCGGGGCACTCATGAGTCACCATCGTCCACTCACCTCTGTCCCAGCGAGCTGGCCTTGCGCTGGCAGAACATGGACACGGACGAGCTTCCTGGCACCACTTCCTGTTTGATCTCCCAGGAGGCCAGGTTGCTAGGCTTCAGCACGACGAAAGTGATTCCTTCCCCATACAGGGCCCTGTGGAAGGGACAGGGTGAAGTGGGGAGAAGAAAATATGGTGTTATTAGATGGATGTGCACACTGTCAGCAGCACATGTTTAAACAACTGTCAAATAATGTGGAGAATGAGTTTAGATCAATTAAGACAATTAATGAGCGCCATGTTATCTGGCCATGACGAGGTAATCAGCACCAGTCGGTGGAGAGTTATTAGTTTCATTATGGGAGGTTCAGAGAAAGGAAATGAGACAATGAATAGGAAAATGTGCCCCCCCTGCATGTACAGTGTATGTGTGTGTGTGTGTGTGTGTGTGTGTGTGTGTGTGTGTGTGTTTCTGCAAACCCTTATGAATAACACCCTGTCAAAGGACTTTTTTATGTGTTATCATGATCTTTATTATTATTATAATTATTATTATTATTACTCTTTGCCCACCTATGCTTTTATCTGCTACTGTTTGGCTAGTGTTTATGTAAAGCACATTGAATGACCTCTGTGTATGAAATGCAAATGAAATGTGCTATATACTGTAAATAAACTGGACTTGACTTGGCTTAAGATGTGACCGTGTGTATGTGTGTGTGTGTGTGTGTGTGTGTGTGTGTGTGCGTGCGTGCGTGCGTGCGTGCGTGCGTGCATGTGTGCGCGCGCGTGTGTGTGTGTGTGTTTCTGCAAACCCTTATGAATAACATGTCAAAGGACTAAGATGTGACCAGCAGCAACAGGTCCCATGGAGAGGCATCAGTGTGCTGCTGGGTCCTGAGAGCCTCAGTTTATTTGGGGAGTTGCTTGTGTTGTGTGTCTTCCTCGCAGTGCATTTGTGTGCAACACAGCATGTGTGCTGTGACTCACATCTGTTTGTTTGTTTGCTTGCTTGGATCCACATGCGTGAGTGAGTGTGCAGAAGTGTGTGTGTGTTTGTGTGTTTGTATGAGTGTGTGTGTGTGTGTGTGTGTGTGTGTGTGTGTGTGTGTGTGTGTGTGCGTGGGTGTGTGTGTGCATGGGTGTGTGTGTGTGTGTGTCTGTGTGTGCACTTGCATGTCATGCCTGAACATCTGTTTGTTTTTTGTGAGTCCTTTGAGTATGCAAACTGCTCCTGTTTACATATGAGCCTATACCTGTGTGTGTGTGTATGTCCTTGTGTGCATGTGTGTCTGTGTGTGTGCATGTGTGTGTGTATGAATGAGTGTGCATGTGCGTGTATGTGTGCATCTCTGTGTGTGTGTGTGTGTGTGTGTGTATTGATGGGCCCAGTCCAGCACCTTCCTCCCCTCCTCCTCCTCCTCCTCCTCCTCCTCCTCCTCCTCCTCTCCCTCCCAGGCTTCCTCTCATGCTGCCACAGCTGACTCTGCCATTCATCACCCTGACAACACACTCAGGGAGTTTATTAAACCAGCCAGTTATTAGAAGGTGCCAATGACCTTGGCAATAGACCTGATACGAGGAGAAACTTCCTCAGCCCTGTTTTCCTCTTCTCTCTTTCTTTCCTCTTTCTGTCGCTTTTTTTTCTTCTTTCTCCTGTCTCTCTCGCTCTCCCTCGCTCCTCTCTGAGCTGCTCGTCACGCCTCGTCTTGCCAGAGAGAGCAAGCAGGGGAATGTCCTGATGTTCTCTCTTTTTTAGAAAAATGAAATAGCGAGGGGGTGGAGGTATGTGTGTGTGTGTGTGTGTGCGTGTGTGTGTGTGTGCATGTGTGTGTAGTGAGGCTTAGGACACGTAAGGGTATCGCACGGAATGTCTGAAGTCTAAAAGGTATAGCAATTATCTTCCTCTTCTTTCCCTCCTCTCTCTGCCATCAAACACGCTTCTCTAACTAAACGCAGGCCGTCTCCCTCCACAGCTGAAGAAGGAGGGAGAAAAAAAGACAGCGTCTCTCCGACTTAATACCGCTGCTTCATAATTTAAGGCATTGTTACATAAAATCAATTCCCTGCCCCGTTCTGGGGATGGTGTTTGCAGCTTTTTGCAAGCATTACTTTTTATGTTCTCTTAAAACAATTCATTCCTCAGCGAGGTTGCAGAAAGGATGAAAACTTCGGCGGGAGATACAAGGACGGGGGCGGAGGGGGTTCGAGGGAAAGAAAATCTATAAACCCCAAATGATGTACAGGACCCTCTAACGAGGGATAAAATCTAATGAAGTGTATTAGGGCCTCCTCAGGACTCAGAACCTGACTGGAGGGGTTTAGAGGTGGCTCCTCCAGACGACGCAGGTAAGCAAAGGCGTGCAAAAAACACCACTCTGTACGTCAGAGATGCGGCTACTGTACCTGAGGATGACCTATATCTCACCTCTCTGTGCATCCTCTGCATAATTAAATGAAATATAGGGGAGAGAGTGTGGCGCGGTGTAATTGCGGCAACGATAAATCAAGTGCAAGGTGTGAACGAGTTGGCAAAGAGAGAGTGTGTGTGTGTGAGTGTGTGTGTGTGTTTGTGTGTGTGTGTGTGTGCTTCTCTCATTAGAGGAAAGTCACTACATCCAGGTCCCAATTATCTTCAAATGCGCACACATCTATTTAAGAACAACAGACACACAGGTGATGTAAATAGGCTCCAGGAGGCGGAGTGCGCTCTAACCTTTAGTGCTCAACACTGGGGAAGAGGAGGACATGTTCATTAGTGGGGAGTGTGCAGCGTGTTTGTGACTGCGTGTGTGTGTGTGTGTGTGTGTGTTTGTGTGTGTGTGTGTGTGTGTGCACATGTGTGTGTGTATCTGTGTGCATTAGTGGATTTGTGTGTGTATGTGTGTGTGTGTGTGTGTAAGTATGTGTATACATTGGTGTATTTGAGAGCAAGTCTGTATGTGTGTGTGTATCTGTGCACATTTGTGTATTTGAGTGTGCCAGTGCGTGTGTGTGTGTGTGTATTTGTGTGTACTTCAGTCTCTGAAGTGTGTGCCTGCTAAAAAAAAAAATCCCTCTGTGAGAAGCCAAGTGTGTGTGGCGTGACACTGAGGCTGTGCCCCTCCACAGCTGTGGGTGCAGCTGGGCTTTGGGCCGCCATCCGTCCCCTGTGTGAGCAACCGCACCCCCCCCCCCCACACACACACACACACACACACACATTACTCAGTCACACTCGGTCAAAGCCACAGAGCCACGGGACACCGCAGGACACTGCCGGACACCACAGGACGCTGCAGGACGCCGCAGGACACCGCAGTGAGTGTGTCTTATCCCGTCCTGCGAGCACTCCTGGGCTCCAAAGGCCCCTAATGCAAGTATAAATACACCAGGCAGGAAGTGTGAGGGGGGGGGGAGAGGATGGAGGGATGAGATGAGGGAGAGAAAGAAGGGAGAGAAGGAGAGGATGATAGGAAAACAGGAGGAGGAGAGGAGAACTGTGAGGGAGATGAAGGTGAGGAAGAACAGGTCAAATGAAAGGGCAGAGAGGAAGAGGAGTGAAAAGAGTGTGTGAAGAAATCTCAAGGAACGGTGGAGAGGTAGAGGAGAGGGAGAGGGAGAGGGGGGGAAAGGGGAGGAGAGAGAGAAAGCAAAAGGTCAGGAGGAGTGGAGGAGAGGAGGAGAGGAGCGGAGTGGAGGTGCGGGAGGTGGGGGGGGGGGTGATGGAGGCGTGAATCAAGCCCCTCGGAGGAGCAGGAGGTGTCTGAGGTCTCACCGGGCTGAGCCGAGACCTTCGGAGATCAGGCAGCCAGATCGGGCAGCCACTCCATCAAGCGTCCGGCCGCAAGGACGACGTTGTCGCCGCCGTGACTTACAGCATGCTGCGAGGGGGAGGAGGTGGCGGCGGTGGGGGGGGGGAGGAGAGCGTCGCCTGAGGCCACGGTGGGCCGTAAATCGGCCCGCACCAGACGGGGCACAGCTCACCGCGCACCGTGCGCCCAGGTACGGTGCCAAGCGCTCTTACCTTGAGGCGATCTGGCCAGCGCCCGTTTAATGAAAGTGGCGCCGATTTATGCGCGAGTGAGGATCCAGGGGAGGTCCTCTTCATCATACTTCTACGAGCATGGCACCCCCCCCCACCCCCCCCCCACACACACACACACACACACCCCTCCCTCATCCTCACACACCCCCATCCAACCCCACCTACCAGATGTCTCGTCCATCACTGTCTATCTCCCCACTAACATGGCAGCCCTCATGGAAGAATGATGGAGGACAAAAAGAAGGCATCTTGAGCAAGAGGGTGTAGTAATGGCGCCGCCCATATGGTTTGATTCCCGCCCGTCGAGCCGCCGCTACACTGACGATGAGAAACTGCCTTTTGATGGACTGGGAGGTTGAAGGGGGGGGGGGGCGGGGAGAGAGACCCTGCCGAGCGCACGCGCACACACACACACACACACGCACGCAGCTGCGTGGTGCTGAAGAAGAAGAGGCTTCCATGAGAGACAGCGGGGGGGGGGAAGACGATTTCTGATGCGTCAACAAACATCGGCGCCGACGCTACCACTCGGCCTTAATGAGCCTGTCTGCGCTCACCCCGAGATTTTACAGAAGTCAGCAAACACTCCCTTCATAATCCTGTTGTTGTCTTAATATGGCGGGAGAAAAAGACAGAGAGAACGAGAGAGAGAGTCAAACGAAAGACAGACAGAGAGAGAGAAAGAGAGAAATAAAGAAGAAAATCTGATATCTGTGACTTAAATAGAACGTGCATCTACGAGACGAGTCTTTAAAAAGGCCGCCCGGAGACTCTAATGGCTCGACAAAGCGTTTCGATTTGTCTGC
>NC_085001.1:12711594-12719094 GCF_963854185.1 Sardina pilchardus | reverse complement strand
ACAAATAAACCACTTTAGAATTGGAGTGTGGCGCAATTTGTCATCGTCCCTTCTCGCCACCACGGCAGCTGACGGCTAAAAAATTCGAGACCCATCTCTCCGCGCGCCACCATATTTGGCCCGGCCCGTGTGAACGGATTTGCCTAAGAGGCTCCCCGCCTTGATGCTCGGAGCTTCCCAAGCGTGGCGGGGACGGCACGGAACAGCACACCCGATGAGGTGCGACTCACAGAGGCGCTCGAGGGCCTTCCGCGGGCCACCGTCAAATAGCGGCCCGCCGCGTATTGCATTTTTTCGTTTCGCCCAAAGGAGCCAGTGGCCATGTCTGTTTACTTTCCAGGAGATGGTGGCAAAAGAAAACCAGAGGGGGATAAAAGAGACAAAAAATCCCCCAAAGAACACAATGGAATGGAAAAACAAATCAGAGGAGTTGCAACTGAAAAGCTTAGCCATTTGGGTCTATACTCTTAAGCAGTATCTAGGATATCATGCAGAGAACTGAGAAAGTAACAGTTGAGCAGCACTCGGCTTTGGCTCGATCCCAATAAGAGGAGAAAGAAGGGACGCATTTGAACAATAACAACAATCATGCGACTGAGATCAAATCTGACTTGAAAACAAGCAGCAAGCTAAATTTATGGTGATGATGCTGAACCTTTCCCCCCCTTTCACACACACACACACACACACATCCTGGGCCCCTCTGTTCCAAGGTGACCAGAAATGTCATCTTTAACTAGCAAACTAGCCTCTGGTGACCAATAAACCTGACGTCAAAACCTCCACCCCTCGCAAAAACCCTTTTCCTACTCTCGCTGTTTCACCTGCGGGTTGGCTTCATGGTTCTGAAAGGCCCCCGGGGACTCCGAGAAAAAGGAGAATTGACAAGGTCTTGCGTTACGAAGCCACTGAAACGAACGCATGAATAGACGTAAGGTCAGGGAGGAGGGTCGAGCGCATCACTAAATCAACACGTGTTGACGTACAATAGGCAGGCCTTCGCTGTGCTGCTCAGCACTGCAGCAGTGTGATGGAGTCACGGACAAACTTTTAATCTACCGCTTCAAATGCAGAAAACAGAAAGAGAGAGGGGGAGAGAAGGAGAGAGAAAGAGAGAGAGGGAGAGAGAGAGAGAAAGCGAGAGTTTTCGACAGGCGAGTGGGAAGAGTGCTTTCTTCTGAGTGTCGTGCCGTCACAAGGGGAATGGATAGTGTCCAATCGAGTGACCTTTCCCCACTTAATAAACACAAATAAATAAATAAACAAATAAACAAACAAATAAATAAATAAACAAGCTCCTCGGCATTTGCATTAGAGAGCAGCGGAGCGGAGTGGCGCTCCATGACGATGAAGACATCGCGGCGGTGGAGGAGGAGGAGGTGGAGGAGGAGGTGGTGGCGGCGACGTGCGGAGATGGACGGCTCTCTCCGCCGCCTCCTGCCCAAGGTGCGGTGGGCAGATAACGGCGGGCCGTGTCAGGTGTCGGGCGGAGAGCGAGCGAGAAGGGAAATGGAGGGAAACGAGAGACTGGACTATCCATTCCCACTCCTCTAAATGGCACTCAATCACTGCATCCTTCCAGACCTCCCCTCCGCCCACTCTTCCCTCACTCACTCCATCCTCCCCTACACTCCCCTCCGTCCATACCCTTCCTTCCTTGCTCCCATCTTCTGCCGGCTCCCCAGCCTCCTTCCCCCCCACCCCCCTCCTCCTCTTCTTCCTTCCCCTCCTCCTCCTCCTCCTCCTCCTATTGAGTCCTCCCAGGCTCGAGTTTCTCCACAGGAGCTGCCAGGGTGATTCAGTTACAGCGCAGTGCCAGTGGGGAGGCGGTAGCTAATGAAACCCTGTTATTGTGGAGGGAGGGAGGGAGGGAGGGAGGGAGGGGGGGGGCAGCTCCTGGGCACTAGAAGGGGCCAGCCAGTGGTCAACGTGTGGGTGGGCTGTCAGTTATTAATAACAATTTACTTTTTTCACCTGATTTAGCACATGCCTGACCAGATGCGGGGAGAGAAAAAAAAAACAGAAACTGCCCAAGCACTGCCACAAGTGGACGAGAGGGAGGCTATTTCAGGGAGAAGCTCAAAGGAGAGTAAGCTGGCAAGCCTTGCTGCTATTAGAGGTTCAAAAATCAAAACAACCCATTCTAGAACAGACACGCTCAATTTTTGCCTCCAATGAAAGGTCTACTTTCGCTACTCATTATTTCCAGTGATGAATTCATTCCGAAAGTGCTCATCAGAAAGCTTGTGTTGCAAGCTAAAAAACAACCCAGACCCTGGGAAAAAAAAACAAAATAAATGGGCACTGTGAGTTATCATATTGACTTGTTTTTGCATGCAGATTGATGCGCTTGCTCTCCTGTTGTGTACGCAAATGGCAGTGGGATGCAAACGCGGCTTCGCACACTTGATGTAGAAAAGCCTCGGATCATTACACACGGTGTGTGTGTGTTTGTGTGTGTGTGTGTGTGTGTGTGTGTGTGTGTGTGTGTGTGTGTGTGTGGGAGGAGGGGTGGGGGGGGGGTCCACCTGGAGGGGCTGTCCATTTTCACCTAGTCACAAAAGGAAGGGCTGGACAACCCAGCTGCACGGTATAATTACGAGAGCTCCTAGAGCCCATTCAGGTTACTATGCTCCTGTGAATAATGTGTGGACAGAGAACTGATATGTAATTAGCACAAGCTGTTGACACCAATTCAGATGGCTGGGGCTTATACAAACATGTCTTTTTGAATATTTGATAGTAGTGTATTCTCATGGCAAAATGCATATTTTCTTTTGTTTCAAAAGCCATGCATGTCAGGTGTTACCACAGGCTTGAGAACAGCTACATGAAATCATTCAGTCCTTTGTAAACAACAATGACAGAATAGTGTGAAGCAGTGACTTAGTTTCCCCCACACAACTTACAACACATGTGGAATGCCGACATTTATATAGACACAAAAGACATGCGCCACGGTACCAGGTCTTTACAAACAGCAAAAGAGAATGTGGGGTTTAAGCTCGAGACCAACATCCAGCCTACTGTACATTGTCTGCAAACAACAAGCTCACGGGTAACACAATGAAGCCAGCTCTCAGTGACACCACAGTGGTGTACTGTACACATCAGAGTGTACTGCCATTTCACCCCATGCTGTACACTGTGCACGTGTGGCCATCTAGTCCTCTTCTGTCTGTGTAGTAGACGGAGACTGAAAGCATGCGGATTCATTTGATTCTCCATGTGCCGCAAGCCTCTGAGAGATACCCCTCCGAACGACACTCCACACACACACACACACACTCTCTCACACACTCACTATGTGCCTCACACACACAGACAGACACACACAGACAGACACACACACGCCTTGCACACTGGCTGCGCCTCTCTCAGGGGGAGCCTCTTCACTCATACGGCCATCTTAGAACAGACAGCAGCTGAGTGTGGTGCCAAAGCTGATTCTGCTCAACAAAAACAGACGCAGGCTGCGCTCCATGTGCTTCTCCTCTCCTCTCCTCTCTTCTCCTCTCCTCTCCTCTCCTCTCCTCTCTTCTCTTCTCTTCTCCTCTCCTCTCTTCTCTTCTCTTCTCTTCTCCTCTCCTCTCCACCCCTTAATGCTCTTCTTGTTCTGCGTTCAGTCTCTTGCTTTCCCCTTCAATCATCCGCCTTCACTTCACCCCCACCGTCCTTCATTTCTCTGTGTGCTCCATGAGGACTTAAGTGGTATTCCTGGAGGTGGAGTGGACATGTACTTCCTGAGAACTTTAGGTCACTTCAGGTCCATTTACCAAGACACAAAGAGAAGCGGAGAAAGGAGACAAAAGACAACAAAGACCAGAATGATTCATCAGACTCCATAAAGACGACTGGATCAAGACAGAAATGAAAAAGATATTAGTTTTTGTTTCTCTTGGCCCGTTTCGTTATCCATTGCGCTGGTTCATGAACAGAATTAAGACGAAGGTCTATTTTTTTCTCTTTCAGGTTTCCGGGTTTATGAGAAAACATTAACTTGTCTGGCGCGGCAGTTATTTGTGTGTGTGTGTGTGTGTGTGTGTGTGTGTGTGTGTGTGAGCGAGCTCATCAGCGCTGGGGCGCACATCTGATGAGATGCACGGGCACATTATAGATGCTCTATTATTCTGCTTCGTTTAGCCCGGCGTTAACAACGCGTCGGGATGGCTGGAACGTGACTGAGAGGACCTGCAGTCCAGGCTGAGAGAGACTTCGGGTTGATCTGAGGCAGTCGAAATGCTGTTTTAACCTCATCTTGTCCTCTCCTCCTCCTCCTCCTCCTCCTCCTCCTCCCTTGTGTTTGAGGGCCCCCTGCCAGTCAGCAGACACTTTCTTTCCCTGGCGTGCGTGTGCGCCGGTGCTGGGCTTGTCTGTTGACGTGATCGTGACAGCATCTGAGATTCCCCGCTGCTGTCGGCGGGCCGCCATGAGGCCGCTGCTGCCGCCGCTGCTATGCTAACGCCTCGTTGTTAATTCCTCTCGCGCCTTCGCCAGCGCTGGCAGCTTAGCGCCCGTCTGCCACCGCCGCCGTCAATCACTCAGCTGTCTTCTTGGCCGCCCGACCGTCACTGCCACCACACACACACACACACACACACACACACACACACACACACAAACAACACACACACACACACACACACCACTGCCAGCCACACCCACACCTCAGCCGCCATCGTGGCCTCAGCTTCACCGTCTGGCTCTGCCTCCAGACTTCAGACACACCTCTATACACCACCCCCCCCCCCACCCCACTCCACCCCCGAAGAGCACCGTGATGCTCATTAAGCCTGATTTACGCTTCCTGTGGAAAGAGACGCAGGCCGGACTCCGAGCGTGGCCCACTGGCCCTTTTCCAGAGCAGGTTGGCAGGACAGGTTGGATGGGTCAGGAAGGAGCTTTAAGGAAACGCCTGAGGCTACGAAGGGGAGAAGCACAGGCAGACTTCTAACAAGTGGGAGTGCAGAGTGCAGTGAACACTGTCAGTGTGAATGTGTGGGCAGCCGGCCCATCGGCTGTCAGTCAAGTTGAACGACCCTTTTGAAGCAACCCATTGATATAGTCTGGTAAACTTAAGCTGTGTTGTGTACAGTCTGGGCTTCTGCCACACATCAGGCTTTTTTTTGTATGAAATTGGCACTATTGTATGAAAAAGGAATTTTGAAGTTACCAATGACCAGCTTGGAAAAGGAATTCAATGTGCTAAGACCAGTCTGGAGATGTATTAGTGGCACTTTAAGGATCCAGTCATCAAGAACATTGCCCCGTCAGTGGAACAGGGAACAAGAGGAATCCAGTTAAGCATGTGCAGGGCATACTGCAGCACAGGGATGTTATTGGGCAGACTGGAGGAGCATGAATGAATTAATGATTTTATTTAACATTCTCAGTTCTTACATAAAAAAATAAATACATGATTCAGTTATTTAGTATACCACACCACATACTTAATCTAAAAAAACTGAGAGTCAGGATAACACAATAAAGCTTGAAAGCTTATTTCCATTGTGGTCCTTTGATGTTGTATGGCTGTTGCTGTTGCAGCAGGGTTAGCTACTGTAGCTTAGGGTCAATCTACAGCGCAGGAGAAAAGACTAAAGGCGCTGAACGGCTCTGTTTGTGAACAAGAAGAGGAAGGCGAACGGTTGAACAGTGGTGCCCCATGCAAAATAAGGGCATCAGATGAACTGATGTTGAGGAGAGGAAGATCAGCTGGAGAGGTCTATGGGCCATGGATGCTGAGGTCTATGGGCCATGGATGCTGACCATTTTAAATCGATTGTAAGAGATGTTCCTTCTACTCCACAGAACCTCAGTCAATGGGCCGGTGAAGATGGAGATGGCAAGCGATGCGAGCCCATGTATGGGTCATGGCTCCTTAAAAAGGAGCTTACAACTGTCCAGTTGTAAAACATGTCCGACATAATCAGATCTCACCTTGACACACTGATAATAACCATTTCATCGTTGGTCTACTTACGCTTTTCTATTTGTGCTTTTCTATTTGTTTCTACATGGTGTATACCATGAATCCATACGGACCCAGTGCAGTACGGCTACACCAAAAGGCCAGGCACTGATCATATCATTCCAGATCATGATCCACACAGTTGAGCACAATTCTCACATGACTTCCTGGTAAACTGCAGCCGGCGGCTGTCCCCCCCCCCCCCCCCCCCTACTGTACCATGCGCTCCTGCCCTCGAGCCATAGCATAATGAGACTACGAGTGGAGCCAACGGCACCGGAGCCAATTTCGCACCGTGAGAGGAAAAGGAATACGTGTAATTTACATCCCCGAAATGAGCGGTCGGAAAAAGGATCCATTAACGGGGGAACACAGCTGACTTGTGTCACGACAATTGGCTTTTTAGTCAGTCATTGTGGACGGAAAGTGGTCCTCCTTTCAGCGCAGACTCCGTGTGACAGGATTTCATAGAAATACAAAATGGGTAATTGGTGCCTGCATGTGATAGCAGAACACACTAGAGTTGAAGAGCGTGCTGACAAAAAAAATAAAAAATGCTCTTGACAATAGCTAAGTTCAACATGCTTTTACAGGAAACTTAACCACATTTCCAGACCCCCCCCCCCCCCATCCATCCACCCACCCAACTCTCACATTAAGGGGAAATCAGTGGAGGTCTATGGGAAGGCATATGGCGAAGCATTCTGCAAGGTGATGATAAAGGTTAAGCTGCATTTCAATGAGCAAACACAATACACACAGTACAGAGTGTCTCCAGGACTCACTGCACCACTACAGGCAAACTAGTCCAGAAAAAAACAAAACAAACGCTAACAAGCCCCAAACAAACCTCCACAAAACCTCCACAAACCCACACAAAACCTCCACAAACATGAATCGACCCCAAAAATAAGTGATAGGCCTAAAAGTATGTAGGAACTATACAGAAGGTCAAGAGACCAGAAGGTCAAGAGACCTTCTGTAGACCTTGCCGCCATTTTTCGGGGGTATGGAGGACTTAGGGGATCTGGGGCAAGAGGAGATGAAGAGTGATGGAGAGCGATAGACATCTGGAGATAGAAACGGGCGTCTGGCATCGCGTGGCATTGCGTGGTGAAGGCTGCCAAGGCGCGGGTAGGTACAGTATGTGGCATGCATCATTAATGGCCATGATTAAGAGGAGCCATTCAGTCAGCCCCACCCAGCACATCTCATCTCTCTGGCTCTCTCTCTCTCTCTCTCTCTCTCTCTCTCTTCCTCTCTATCTCCCTCTCTGCCTCTCTCTCTCTCTCTCTCCCTCCCTCTCTCATTCAGCGCTATCAGCACTAATGATGCTGCACCCATACGCTCAGCTAATTACACAAATGACATATACCAGTGCTGCCTGAAAACAGAAGGCTGAGTGTGTCAGTGTGTGTAAATATGTGTGTGTGTGTCCTGTGTCTCTGTGTGAGTGTCTGTGTGTCTGTGAGTGTGTGTGTGTGTGTGTGTGTGTCTGTGTGTGTGTGTGTGTGTGTGTGTGTGTGTGT
>NC_085001.1:12699094-12706594 GCF_963854185.1 Sardina pilchardus | reverse complement strand
ATGGTTTCCCAGACAATGGGAATGTTCGTGGGGGCCACGCACATTTGGCAGATAGGCCATTATCTAAAGATGCAGGGATACTGGTCCAATTCAACATGGGCCTGTTCGAGAGCGCACACAAAGCGGTGATTGTGGGAGTGCAGGAACACAAGCATGAATAAGCGGGCTAAGACACTCGTCCGCCAGCGGTGAATAAAGCAAAACGCTTGCCGCGCAGTCACCTTGAGGAAAATCCATAATGTCAACATCATAGAAAACGCACAACTCTTTTAACACCAGAGAGAGGGGGAGAAAAAAAAACATCACACATACTGTACACGAATGCACCGCGCACGTGCTTGTGGTTGCTCAAACATAATTTGAAATACGTGAAGTGAACACACATGCACAAATGCAAACACAAACACAAACACACTCCACCACCACCACCCACCCACACACACCATGTTGAGACAGACACATGCAGAGTTGTACTTCGCAGTTTGTACCTCACTCAGGTTTCACACATGTTAAACAGAAAACGCAAACAAAACACACACACACACACACACACACACACACACACACACACACAAACACACACAAATTCACAGACACACACAAATAATAATAATAAAAAAAAACACTCACACACACACACACACACACACACACACACACACACACAAACACAACACACACACACATACACACAGTACACACACACGCTTCTGGTCTCCAACATGGCGCTTCACAAATGTTGACGCCTGTCGCCTCTCGGCGCTGTCTTTCCGGGAGCAAAATAATGCAAATAATGGCGGAATCCTCATGCATATTCAGGAGGCCACGGAGGCAGGATGGGAGGCTGTGACGGGTGCCAGACCACAGACGAGCACAGAGCAGCACAAACCCAGAGAACAGAAGGAGCTGTCAAAGAGAGAGAGAGAGAGGGAGGGAGAGAGAGAGGGATATGGACAGAGGGAGAGAGAGATAGAGAGAGAGGGAGAGAGGGAGGGAGAGAGGGATATGGTAAGAGAGAGAGAGAGGGCAACAGGAGGGGAAAGGCAGAGAGAAAGAGAGAGTGCTAGACTGCTGAGAGGACAAGAGTAAAGGAGAGAGTGAGAGAGAGAGAGAAAGAGGTGGAGGGAGGGAGAGAGGGATATGGAAAGAGAGAGAGGGCAACAGGAGGGGAACAGAGAAAGAGAGAGAGAGAGAGAGAGAGGAAGAGAGCGAGAGAGAGAGGAAGAGAGAGAGAGGAGGAGAGGAAGAGAGAAGCCGAGAGGCTAGAAGTCAAGTTGACACTAAACCTGCTCTTTTGGAGGCCCCGCTGACTCAATTATCCTGGCAATACTAATAACGCTGAGGGCTGGCAGCGTCAGCACGCCCGCTCAGCACAGTTGGCACGGCCATCGCACAGGGGCACCGGTGCCACCGCCAGCCACACAGGCCGGAGACGCGCCGCGCCACGCCACCGCGCCCCGAGCCTGGGCACCGAGCACTGGGCACTGGGCACTGGGCACGGGTGAGGCGAGGCTGGCGCTTCACCTACTTGGACTTTCTGAGCATCTTGGGTTGAGGCTGCACCTGTGCCTATAGCGTCACGAGGACACACGTAAACACAAACACACACACACACACACGTGCGCATACACACATACACACAGACATGAGCAAAAGACACACTGACACAAACACACACAGACAAACACATGTACACAGGCAGACAGACATAGATGGAAGACACACTCATGGACCAACCCATAAACACACATACACACACACACACACACACACACACACACACACACACAGAGATGCTCAGATATACAACTGCTCATACTCATACACATACACATATTTGCTGACACACCAACACACAAACACACACACAGAACCTCCAGATACTTGCATACTCCACACACACACACACACACACGCACGCACGCACACACACACACACACACACACACACACACACACACACGAGTGCGAGATAATGTCAGAGCCAAGCTGAGTGTGTTTGTGATGCTGACCCTTTAAGAGGATTCCTCCACTCCAGACCCCTTAAAGCCACTCCCTCAGACTACATTCTTAGCCGCTCTTCATATTACACAGGGGATTACAGACAGCAGAGCTACTTATCTGGCCACCACCGGCAGGCTGCATCGCCACCGCTCTCCTCCTCCTCCTCCTCCTCCTCCTCCGACAAACCCCCCACTATCGGTGACCTTTCCAGATCAAACTTTCTCCCCCCCGAAATTAAAAAACATGCTCGTGTTTGCCAGGCACGCTGAGAGAGAGCAGAGTATAAATATCAATTAGAGTCGCGGTTAAAGAAGGCAAATATGGGAAGATTACAGTTCCGTGGGTGAACTGCACTGCTTGAGGTGACTCTGCAGGTCTGTCTCAGCGAGCCTCTGTGAACCTGGACAAACGGCTAGTTTGGCATTGTCTACAGGAGAACCACCTGTGCACCTCAGAGACAGGCAGAATATGGAAGGCACCAGGCTGAAGAGGGACTCTATGAAGGCTGGATGACATGGTAGAACAATATCTCGAACTGGTATACAAAGAGATGAATACAGCAAAAAATGGATGAGAGAAAGTGGAATTGATCATCACGTCCAACATTCTAATATATACACATCTGTACTGCTTTAAAACATGGATAATATAAGGCGCCAGGGTTATCGTGTCTGTTCACGTCAATAACCACGGGTTAGAGTAGACTGAGTGTCTCCTGAAGTTTTCCACTGTTATTGTATGATTATCTATCCTTGCAGTTGTGTATTTAAACCTTTTATAATTCTCTATCAAATCAGAGACACATTATTCTGGAGTACACTGTGCTTCGTGTGTGCCTCTCTCCTGTATACAGCTGTAATTAAACCCTGTATACTTCTTTGTGACTGGATCTCATGTTTCACTTTGGTATACAATATTTTTACCAACAAGGATAGTAGTCAGCTGGTGAGGTGTCTGTCTTGTCCTTGGTAGAGATATGACCCAGGATGCAACTGGCCCATGAGAGTAGTAAGACAGACAAGCGTAAGAATATACTGCATACTTTATTTGAGGGAATAGTCAGTGTATTCAGGCCAGGTTGGAAGCTTAGTATACTTCATTGTCTGTGTGCCCTGTATCTTGCTACTTGTTACCTCCGCCAAGGAGGTGATGTTTTCATCGGGATATTGTTTGATTGGTTTGTTTGTTTGTCTGTCTGTCTGTTTATTTGTTTGTTTGTTCGCAAGATAACTCAAAAAATTGTGGATGAATTTCGATTACATTTTCAGGGAAGGTCTGAATGACCCAAGGAAGGAACGATTACATTTTGGGATGGATCCGTATCACCGTCTGGATGCAGGAGGCGGTTACGTGTTCACTTGGTGGAGGTTTGCACTCTCTGAGTGCTTTTCTAGTTGTTATCTGTTACTTGATGTTGACAGTAAAAGGATCAGCACTACCCAGCAGACATCTGTGTCCAAAGTGACATATGTCAACAGTGTGACTACTGCTGTTCATAAAACAATCGGATGGGAACACAGCAAAATGGTCTGCTTTTAATTAACATTTGTGTCCTGGTTCTTCATTAAGTAGGAGTTGTCTAAGTATCAGCTTTCAAAGGAACTTTCTGATCCCTCTCTTTTCAGATCAATTTCACTGTTTGCCATCCAAACAGACATTCCAGGAAAATATCAATTCTAATACCGAGACACAGAGTGCATTAAAATAGATAGTCTGGTAGAAATATAATTGGATTTTTGCTTTCCTGGGACTGGAGCGGCCTACTTTAAGCTGCCTGTCTGGTTGATATTTTTATTTCGTTATTATGGGTTGCTTCTTGAACACGAGCACTTCAGAAAGGCTATTGAGGGAAGTCTAAATCGGGCCTCTAAACTAAGACCCGAAGAGTGTTTGAGTTTTGGGTCTCAGTTTACCACATTGTTTTGATGACACTGTAGGAGTTCATCCCTGAGAAAATGTGCTCATAATGATGTATTGTTATGCCACCTGCTCCACACACAATGTTCTTGATGCTCAAAATAAAAGTTACAGACAGTGATCTTGACGACAACACAGACGAAATTAAGCCATTTGAACTTGTTGCCTGTGACAACACAAATAGACTCCTTCTGGTCGTCAACATCATTGGCAAGAAATTAAACGGAACGCATCCTGTCCTCAAGGACGAGAACAAAGCCGTACCTTTAAGCTGCTTTGGCGCGATAACTCACACACGAGCTTAAAAACCGTCCATTCAAAGCCATGCCGTCACGCAGTGTGGGTTGTCAATACTAACAGGGGAGGAAAAAATGGGCTCCAAGCGCACGGCCGCGCAGATGAGCCATTGTTCGAGCAATCAGATGAGACCGCAAACAAGATGGAGACCGAGACCCATGGCGCGTGCAATCTCCTTAAACAGGAAGGAAACGGCGGCGTTGTCCTCATTAGCGCGGCGGCGTGTGTTGCCTTGAGCACGCGCTGCATCCATCTCTGGAGAGCGCCGTTTATGACAACAAATGGCCAGTCCTCGTCGCGGGATAATTGACCATGAAAGAAGGCAATCAGTGTTATGTAAGCAACAGAGGGACGAGACAACCCCACACCCGCACCCACACCCCCACCCACACCCCTCCCGGTCACTCTTCTGTGGTCAAGATCCACCAACGCATGCAGGCCAGAATTAGGCAGATTTCCCATTGACTTTAAATGCACAAAAAAGATCATTACAATTCTGGATGCATCTGAAATCCATGTGCAGAAAATACCATTACATTTCAAGCAATCAAAACCCAAGAGGTCAACCCTGAAACCAGTCCCCTCTTTCAGTTGGTCCTGAAGTTAACTAATACACTAACCCATCAATCTCAGACCAGCACTGCTTTACAAAATCAGATCCAAGTAAAACCAATTATGAATCAAAGTAGGAAAAAATATCTGGAACATCAGCATAATTAAATAAATTCAATAAATACAAAGCAGACACAGATTCTTACCACCATATGACTAGTTGTATTGAGACAGAGATGCACTTTGACCTGTATTGTCCAACGTTTGAACTAATAAGAAAGGGGATGTGTTTTAACAAACAAAACAGCTCCCTTAAAGACTCTGATAAATTGACCCACCTGCTGGGAGAAGGACTGACTGCTCGTCATACATTGCAGCTTGCCACAATGCCTGAGTGTGTGTGTGTGTGTGTGTGTGTGTGTGTGTGTGTGTGTGTGTGTGTGTGTGTGTGTGTGTGTGTGTGTGTGTGTGTGTGTGTGCGTGCGTGTATTGGTGCGCGAGTGGTTTTGTGTCTTCCATCGATGTCTGTCTGTGTACATGTGCATGTCTATGTGTCACTGTTCTAATTGTTACTGTAAAAATAATGCTGGTTACTGTCAAAGTAATGCTGTTTTGCTGGTGCTTTGGCAACACTGTACCTACACTCATGATAATAAAGCACCCTTGAATTGAAAACTGAATTGAGAGAGAAAAGAGAGAGAAAAAGAGAGAGAGAGAAAGAGAGGAGAGAGAGAGAGAGAGAGAGAGAGAGGGAGAGAGAGAGGGGAAATGTGGCAATCGGTGACGGGAATATGCAGCAATTTCACTTTCACATGCAAATTTCTTCTTTCCTTTTGTTGTTGTTGTTTGTGAGTTGGCTTTTTAATGGCTTTAACTTGTCATATTTTGCTTTTACTATGCAAATGGGTGTATCTGGTGGTCATGGTGACCACCACTAGCACATCAACTCTATATAGCACTTCTGGTAACGAGGGATGACAACAATCTTACTGCTCATTCTATCTCTCCCTCTCTCTCTCTCTCTCTCTCTACCTCTCTCTTTCTCCCTTTCCATCTCTCTCTCTCTCTCTCTCTCTACCTCTCTCTTTCTCCCTTTCCATCTCTCTCTCTCTCTCTCTCTCTCTCTCTCTCTCTCTCTATCCCTCTCTCTCCAGTAGCTGTGCTGGTAGGCCAAGGCTGCCGGGTCTTAAGTGCTTCTAATGTTTGTAAATACTCTCATCAGCAGCGCTTTCATCATCCAGAGCAAACACGGCCATGTTGGATCCAATCAGCTGCTCAAACAGCGCCATACTTAAAGGGCTGCTGCGCAGGAGACACAGGCAACGGGGGCCATTTTCATCAAATGAACTCCCTCAGGATCTCTCCATCTCCATCACCTCCTCGATCAGCCAGTCAGCCCTTCAACAGTCTCTCCGACAGCTAGCGCTTTCACATACAGTAGAATATGCAGCCGACTCGGCGTTGACCTCGTTTATACAGACAGGGTTCCATGGCTGCAGACTGCAGACAGTTCTATGATTCCACTCACCAGGTGGGATTTCTCAGATGTCAGAGCCCTTCTTTCCAAAAATCGGCGCAGCCTGCAGCCCTGTCAAGATCTCTTACAGACTATCTGGAGGGTTTTTCTCTTCCTGAGTGCAGAGTGTATATCGGAGACACGTATAACAATGGTGGCACTTGTAGAAGCGTTGAGATGGCTACCTTACAGGAGAACTTTGCCCTGTGTGCCCACACTCAAGGCCCTGTGTGCGTCACAGGCGGGCTTCAAAACAAGGACCTTTCCTCTGTTCTGGGATCAGAGGCGGGGGAGTGAGGTGGGCCCTTACATTCTGATACAGCACGCACACACACACACACACAAACACACACACAAACACACTCTCCCTCTCTCTCTCTCTCTCACACACACACACACACACACACACACACACACACACACACACACACACAGAGAGAGACCTCTGATCAAGGAAAGGGGGGTCTGGAGCCCCTGGGAGCACTCCTGCTAATTAATCACAAGACACAGCAGAGGAGAGAGAAAGAGAGGGAGAGAGAGAGAGAGAGAGAGAGAAAGAGAACAAGTGTGTGTGTGTGTTTGTGTGTGTGTGTGTCTGTGTGCGTATGTGTGTATGTGTATGCGTATGTGTGTGTGTGTGTGTGTGTGTGTGTGTGTGTGTGTGTGTGTGTGTGTGTGTGTGTGTGTGTGTGTGTGCGTCCGTGCCTCTGTGTGTGTGTAAGCGTGCGTGCGTGTGTAAGTGAAAGCAGCCAAGTGGGACACCGTAGTAAAAAAGCGGGAGCTATGCTGAGCACGGTGTGTGCAAACTCACGGTGGCGTGTGGAGCAGTAAATATCAAAGATGTAGGTCACTCGTGAATTAATCCATTCTGAATTACTCTAAACCCCTGCTCATGAGGGAACGCCAAACTGTTCAATGAAGCGGTAATTAATATTGTGATTGGTGTTCTTCTAAACAACGTTCTATGACATTACAATCCCCCGCAGACCATTCATTATTTTAAAAATCCGCCATAACAGCGACGGTACGTATACATGCTGTGACATCTCTCACGCACGTCGACGGACGCATTTTCGTGTCATTTTGCAAGTGAGTGACTGAAATCGTGTCTGGTTTCTCAAGGGTAAAATGCCCGTTCTCCGCAGATGCCAGCCCAGCGAGGTGGACCCGGGGGGCTCCAGACGAAACAGCGGAATGCTTAATGTTCACGGGGC
>NC_085001.1:12689094-12694094 GCF_963854185.1 Sardina pilchardus | reverse complement strand
CAGGTTACTGTGTCTTTAAAACAAGATCATTAGCGACTCTTTACACTGTGCTAATGATAACGCAGCTTGAATATGAACCGCACCAAAAAAAAAGGGAGTTGGATGGAAGAAGGAAGTGAGGGGGGGGAGGAAGAAAGGAATAAAGGAAAGGAGGAGAGGAAAAAAGAACGAGTGACCATAAATCCTGAAGCAGCCTCGTGAGGACACGGCGTCTCATGGCGACTCGTCCCGCTCTCTCGGCGGACTCCCCCGGACTCCTCCCGCGTCCACATGTCCCGCGGTCGTTAATTACCACCACGCCTTGTCTAAATTAATATTTAAGAAGAGGTTAATGAGGGCAGAGGAGAGAGAGAGGCAGGGAGGAGGAGAGAGGGAGGGAGGGAGAGAGGGGAGAGGGAGGGTGGAAGGGAGAGATGAGAGTGAGAGAGAGGGAGAGAAGTAGGAAGAGAGAGAAGGAAAGAAAGGCTGTATAGTAAGAGGGAGGGGCAGAGAGAATGGGAGCAGAAGAGGAAGGGAAAAGAAGATGCTGAGAGAGAAGGATAACAAGAGAGAAGGGGAAGAGAGAGACAGGAGGGAGAGAGAGTTTGATAGACAGAAAGATAGAGAGGGATAGGAAGAGAGAGAGGAGGGAGGGAGGGATGAGAGTGAGGGAGAAGGAGAGAAATAGGAACATAGAGAAAGAAAGAAAGAAAGAAAGAAAGAAAGAAAGAAAGAAAGGCTGAAAGAGGGAGGGGCAGAGAGATTGGGAGCAGAAGAGGAAGGGAAAAGAAGATGCAGAGAGAGAAGGATAACAAGAAGAGGGGGAAAGAGAGGGCCAGGAGGGAGAGAGAGTTTGATAGAAAGATAGAGAGAAGAGGGGGAACGAGAGGGCCAGGAGGGAGAGAGAGTTTGATAGAAAGATAGAGAGATGAGAGGGAGAGGGAGAGGGAGAAGGGAACAGAAGGAGGCTTGTTCTGGAGGATTTATGGGCCCCTGAGCCCGACCACGGAGAGGCGGCAGGCTTCACGGGCAGCCAGGGACTCAGGCGAGGCAGAGACACAATGGCCACGCATGGAACCTGTGAGCCTAGCTCATTTCTCTTTGGCACATCTAGTCTGCGGTGTGTGTGACAGTGTGTGTGTGTGTGTGTGTGTGTGTGTGCGCATGCGTGAGTGCGTGCGTGCATGCGTGTGTGCATTATGTGTATGTGTGAGTGAGTGCATGTGTGTGTGTGTGTGTGTGTGTGTGTGTGTGTGTGTGTGTGTGTGTGTGTGTGTGTGTGTGTGTGTGTGTGTGTGTAGTTGTGTATGTGTGTGTGTGTGCGTTTGTTTGTGTATGCATGTGCATTTGTATGTGTTCAAGTGTGACCACCATGAATCAAATCAAACAAGTGCATCCAGAAATGTGTGTGTGTGTGTGTGTGTGTGTGTGTGTGTGTGTGTTTCTGCACGTCTAGGCAACCCTGTGAGAGAGAAAATGAATTGCACACAAGCCCACTGACTCCCAGTGTGCACTAGCAGAATGTGACATTATGTTAGCGGACTAGCGGTTAGCTGACTAAAGAGCTGTGAGCGCACTGCTGAGCTGACCGTCCAGTGTGTATTGTTTAAATCACAGTCAGGATCAATGCACTTTCAACTGGCCCCAAACCGCTCACCCAACACTACGGCTGATTTAAGGTTCCAATCTAACGCCGGGGAAACTCTAATTTAAAGTGTAATTCCATTTCGTGTTCCTAGCTGGGAGCCTGGAGCTTTCACTTTCTAGGGCCATTTTAGCATCCAGCTTTTTCCAAAGCCCAAGGGCCCATTTGTAAGAGAAGTGCTCTTTGCACTTTCCATGAAAAAAAGAGGGACATGGATGGGGGAAAAGCTCTAAAGTGGCCTCTTTCACAAAGTCAGGAAATGCCTGCGCTAAAAAGGATTCGATTAGCAATGGGAGCTTTGTTCAGACACTGATGTTTTCTGTGGTGTGGAAATTTCCATGACATACCCAAGGTGAGAAAGGTCTTCTTTTCAGGTCCAAGTTTAATGTTTATTAACATTTACTTGAGAAGCGACCTATTAAAGACATACAGGAGTCTTTGCCAAGAATCTCCAAGCTTGAGAGGGGAAATCCATAATGGAAAGTCACCCATTATACACGACAGCCAATTCAAGGCATACTTTTGCCTAGGATGAAGGTTAAGATTCAAATAGTTTGGTTGAGCAAACGGAAAGCTTAGGAAAACCTAAGCAACCTGCCAAAAATGTGAAATATATACAGCACCTGTTGACTACAGTACCTTTACCGTATGAAAGACAATCAAACATTAAAATGATCCGCAACTAATCCTGTTTTCCACAGTATTCCTACATGGCAGCTAAATGTAAGGAATGTTTATGGTAATGGAATAAGAGGCAGAGAATACCCCAGTAATTAGAAGTGTCTCCCACACCAAATGTGAGCAAAGGTTAGCCATGGACATAAATACCCAGCCACTCACAACACATTAAGGGATTAACGAAGGTTCTTTGCAGACAGACCTGCAGACAGTTCTGGATACTTGGTCAGTCTGTTCAGGTTTCAGTGGGCATGAGTCATTGAGAGTCTTATCAGTCAGAGAGCAGTGGGGAGGTGGATGGAAGTTAATGACACAGACACAAGAAAACGTTTTGTAATAAATTCAGTTAACATCACCATTGGCGGCTTCTGAGGCAGTGCAATTACAAACTTGGGCCTGATTTATCACATTATATCAAAGGGACAGATTCAAGGAAAGCAGTGGCACATCGACCTGGGGTGAAAGACATTATGACTTATCTCCATGCTGGGTTGGTCAAATCGACTTATTTAACTCATCTATCCATTTTAGCCTAATTTGGATCTTTGTTTATCATCTGCATTCCCAGACCGTTGTGAACATATCGGAAGACACACACGCCATACAGAGCCAGCGTGACTCCAGAGTCGGGTGTAAGAAAACAGTCGATTTTTGTCTCTTGTTGTGGCACGTCTCTGTGTGAGAGTGCTCCAGGTGCGGAGAGGTCACTTTGACGAGCTCTCTGCAGTGTGACGCAGGGCCTGAGCTGACGGGATAATGCACGTCTGCCTGCCTACTGGCGCAAATTACAGCCGCATCAACCGAGCCAGCGGCCATCATCAGTCCCCCTGAGTGGCGCTCAGCACTCAACAGCCGGCCTCGTCGTCGCTACGGCGACTCCTCACTCCCTGGACCGCCCCGACCCCCCCATAACCCCCTCTAACACACACACACACACACACACAGACACACACACACACACACACACACACACAACACCCACCCATTACAAACACTTTCCTTCGGCATTTCATTTCAATTCGTAAACCCCGGAGCGAACAGATTGCCCCGCTGTCCAATCAAAAGCACATCACATCGAGATCTCTCGTTTTTTTTTTGTTTTTTTTTTAACGGTGATGATGTTGATGTTGCCAAGGCGCCGCGGCTGCAAGAAAGCGAAGCGACGCTGAGGTGCTAGAGTGCCGGGGCGACGCCGACGGCTGTTGTCAGCGTGCGGAGCGAAAGCGATCGCTCTCCGTCAAGACGAAAATTAATTTGCGGAAACGACCGGAGGAGGGCTTTACGCCAGGCGTCGCCAGGGAGATCCGGCAGATCGGCGGGGAAAAAACCCTCGGCACCGAGCCTCGCGCGTAACGCGCGTCTCGAAGTTGAGTCGATCTGCAGACGAGCGCACGGGGAGCTGCCATTTGTCGTGGTTTTTTTTTTATTTCAAGCGAAGGAGGAAAGGAAATTGGCAAAGCGGGCAAAGTAAGAGGATTAGCCATGTAAGCTATTGTATGGGAGGGGAGCTAAAGCTGCGGGCGCGCGCGGGCACCCATCCATGACGCATAATGATGATGCCGTGATTGGGGCGCTTCTTGCTCATCGCCATCAGGCCACGGAGGAGGAGGGCAGGTGAGGAGGACGCCCCTCCTGATTGGAGGTGGGCTCATCTCCGTCATAGTCGCCTACAGTTACAACTTTTGCTCTTTTTTTTACCCCTTCGCCCCCAGAGTCTCTCCTTTAATATGCCCCCTCCCGCCTCCCTCCCCTTTAATTCTTCGCCTTGGCTCTTTTGTAATCCACACCGAGACCGTTCTCTCACAGAGCAGGAATGGGGAGTAAGGGGCCTTAATGTGTTCAAAAGGGCTTTCTCATAATCACATATTAGAGATCCCGGGGACCAATCGCGCCAGTGTCACTAGGCATTAGCGGCCATGTTTCCTGTCACACGGCCCACACCTCATCTGCTGCTTGGCTGCCCTTATCTCGGCTGCTGCTTATAGAAACGCAGATCGTTTATCATGGAGAGGGGAGAGGCAGAGCACTGCAGCACTGGCCAGGTGAGCTGAAACTGTGTGTGTGTGTGTGTGTGTGTGTGTGTGTGTGTGTGTGTGGGGAGGGCTGTCTGTTGCTGAGGGCGCTTGTGTCTGTACATGTGCATACATATGTATGAGCATGCCAGCAGTGTGTGTGTGCGTGTGTGTGTGTGTGTGTGTGTGTGTGTGTGTGTGTGTGAGAGAGAGTTTGTTTTCCAGTGTCCTTTCCGGTGAGTATCAGATAGCATTTGTGTGGTCTGTCTGCTTGCCAGAGGGTGCAAGTGTGAATGTGTGTGTGATCAACTGAAAAAGATAGAGGAGACATTGTGAGTTTACATGCACAGTGTGTGAAGGTGTCGCTATCTGTGAATCTTAGTGTGTGTGTTTGTGTGTGTGTGTGTGTGTGTGTGTGTGTGTGTGTGTGTATGTGTGTGTGTGTGTATGTGAGTGCATGTGTGTGTGTATGTGTGTGTGAGTGCACGGCTGGCTGTGTGTGTGTGTGTGTGTGTGTGTGTGTGTGTGCATGTGTGTGTGTGTGTGTGTGTGTGTGTGTGTGTGTGTGTGAGTGCACGGCTGGCTGCATGTTTGTGTGTGTGTGTGTGTGTGTGTATCCGAGCCTTTCTGGCCGGTGACCCACCTGAGTGTGAACTGCTCGACGGTGGCCGCCGTGCTCATGCTGA
>NC_085001.1:12646594-12681594 GCF_963854185.1 Sardina pilchardus | reverse complement strand
ACTGAGACATGTCTCACACACAAGGGAGAGTTTTATGAATTTGTACGTGCTTGTGTGTGTGTGTGTGTGTGTGTGTGTACTGTATATACATGTGTGTGTGTGTGTGTGTGTGTGTGTGTGTGTGTGTGTGTGTGTGTGTGTGTGTTGTGGTGTTGTGTGTGTGCACAGGCTAGTGTGTTAGTGTGTGCCTTGGCCCAGCAGCTGCCTGCCTTACTGCTACCGTATGCAGAAGGTCAAGCAGAACCAGATACATTATAAAGCATAGATAGAATAGGATGCAATCCCCCGTATATACAGTATATAGCATATATACAGATAGGATAGAAATGATAGATTTATCAACATATTATGCAGGCACAGACTTGCGGGGCATAAAATGCCAAGGTCTGGGTGGTCAAAATGAGATGGCCGTCAATTAGAGATGGCCACCAATAGATATGGACATGGAGGCTTTATCACAGCTTTACAGGCTTGGCATTCAAATGGTAATGAAATGTGAGGCAAACAGATCCATATGCATGGAGATGTCAGGGTCACCTGCACGGATACAGAAGGAGTCGGCCTGCTACTCAGGCACTCAGCCTGCGGACCGAGGCCCAGCATGATCACAGAGCCTTGGGAACTATCAGGTGCTCAACATCAACACACTTCCACCGAGCAAGGTGTTCCTTCTTCCCGGGCTCCTTTCAATAGATGTGTTGATGCTAAACAGCAACAACAACAACGACAACAACACCTGAAAAAAAGGGAGTCGGGCTAAGATACAAAGGAGCAACCTTGGCAGCCTGGAACTAGCTATGTGACTGTCCTGAGCCTGGCACGAGCTGGCAAGCCTGGCATGGCTCCTCTGGCAGCTAGACATAGAGCCCTGTCGGGTGGGGGGTAGGGGGAGAGGGGTGGTGTGTGTGTGTGTGTGTGTGTGGAAGGGGAGGGGGGGGGGGGGCGGGGGGTGACCAGATGTAGGCACGGTAGACAGAGCCAAGTCGCCCAGGCCGCTCCTGTTCACCACACTCGTCTAATAAAAAACAGCGGAGAGGGAGAAAAAGAGGGAGGAGGGGGAGCAAAAGAGAAACCTGGAGACAGTGGAAGAGAGAAAGGCAGATAGAGAGAGAGAGAGAGGGAGAGGCAGAGAGAGAGAGAGGGAGGGTGAGAGAGGGAGAGAGAGAGAGGGAGAGAGAGAGCGAGAGAGAGAGAGAGCGGAAAAATGTCTGTGATAACCTGGAGGTCTCACGGCGCGTGGTGCTTTGATGCTTTTGATCGACCAAAATCTTAAGCACATTGATCCGGAGCCCAATTTAACATTTAGGAATCGATTAAATTTTGCTGTGCAAACACACTTAAGGACATCCATCAAGGAGGGTGGCTGGCATCATTAGGGGTTTACGCCCACGACCGCCAGGCCTGCCAAGTCTGGAGTCCCTTTCTGCTTCGGCCCACTCCGCTATTGTTGGAAGCTTTTAGAGGAAGGCTCGCTGGCCTCCGCGGCAACACGTGAATATCAAACATCCCTCCGAAAAATCACCGTATAGTCATCCAAGAAAGATGTTCTTATAACCTATTGTTAAGCTGTATTGAAACAGAAAGTATTTTAAGAAAGTCCCGAGACCTGTATTTGGAATAACTTGAGTTCCATTCGGATAGATTGCCAGACTCATAGCCTTAATGGATATCACTGTAAAAAGAGAAAAAGAAAAACATAACATCTTTGACCAATTGCTTCTAAACCATAATGATAAAAAAAAAATACAGGTTTTCAGGAACCAGGATTTTTTTTTTGGCGAGCCAGCCTCCAAAAACCACAAACAATGACTATCAGTTCCAATCCTCTGAAAGTGTCTGAAAGTGCTGATCGTACACTTTGGTGGGAGAGAGTGAGCGAATATGACTGTGGCCGTGAGCATAACATCTGAAGAGCATCAGCAAATATCAATGTGCTTCATCAATAGCTCTGCTGGGGCGGGGCGTGATGCCAATGTGCATCACTGCGGAGGGGGCACTGGGTTTGCATACTCTTCCAGTTCTGACCCTGAATGAGCAGTGACAGCCTACATGTGAAAATGGCTACATGAGTCTAAGGGACTGCCAGGGAGATGGCATGGAAAAAAACACATGCATACACACACACACACACACACACACACACACACACACACACACACACACACACACACACACACACACACACACACACACACACACACACACACACACACACACACACACACACACACACACACACACACACACACACACACACACACACACACACACATTCAAACAGGGCACGGCCTTCCAGTGGTCAGAGGGGTGTGAAAAAGCAATTTAAGACGGCCCATGTCCTGCTGTTACAGGAGGCTGGCTCCCGCTGCACAGGGAGCTTAGGCAATTCAGCGGTCAGGAGCCGGACAGGGAAAAAAAAAAAAAAAAAAAGACGCAACTCCCCGTCAACAACGCGAAGCGAGCCTCCGCACACAACGCCGGCTCTCCCTCGGCACCAGAAAAGAAAAAAAGAGAGAGCATTTCTGCTCCCAAGTTTGGAGACATTTTCGGAGGATATGGAGCAGAGGCATCCACAGCAGCAGAAGCAACAGCAGCAGCAGCAGCAGCTGAGGCGGCGGCCCAGACGAGAGGCGGCGGCCCAGACGAGAGGCAGCTCCAGTGGCACTTGAAGGGGTCAAGTGAAAAATGACTCGTGACATCTCAGCAGGTCCCCCATCACAGCACCACCCCCTCCATTCTACCCTCCACCCTCCCTCCCTCCATCCTACCCCCCACCAAGGGCTCTCTGTTATGACTGTGTGTCTTTGTGCAAAGTCAGTGAGAAAAAAACACTAGCGCAGCCTAGGGGAGTGGGGGGAGGGGGGGGGTTTGTCCAGTCACTGATATCACAACTCACGCTGCCCTGTTAGGCTGACGGACACTGGCACACACGCTGGTCGCGCCGGACGGAACAGAGGCGCAAGACTGGCCGGCGCAGAAGCGGTCCTCCCGAACGAGACGACGACACCCGGCCCGAGGAGCAGCTACCGCTCCGCCTCAGCATACAGACTGTGCCATTACAGCGCGCACTGACTTAGGCAGACTGTGGAGAGCAGGTCCTTCAGTGCACTGCAGCAGCTATAGTTCCATGCATTTTTTGTTCAGTGAGATTTGTATTCAAAGGGGACTCGCCGGGTATGTAGCTACCGGTGAGTGTGTTTAAAGAGGGAGCAAATCTCATGTCCTTGACAGCACTAGCATGTGCCTTTACCAGCTAACAGGAGCCGCGCGGTATTAGTATTTTAGCAGCAGGTCTGCTCGTGATAATAGTCCCCATTAGGAGCCGCAGTGAAGGACACTCTGAAGTGGCATATGCTGCTCTTTAGCAGAGCCGCCCGAATGAGTCGGACACACTCCAGCCACCCCCGCCCCCCCCCCCCCCCCCCCGCCATTCTCTTTCTCTCTCTCTCATTCTCTCTGTCTATCTCCCTCTCTCTTTCTTTCTCTCGCTCTCTTCTGGCACTCTCCCTCAGGCGAGGCGAGGCGAGGCGAGGCGGCGGCGCGAGGCAGTCACACGCATCAGCCAGAATGCCTTGGGGAGCCGTGCCGTGCCTCAGACTCCTTTAAAGAGGCCTCGACAAGAGGAGTGAGATGGGGAGCACTTGTTGGAGGAGAACAGTAATTCACCACCTATCAATCACAACAGTTAGCAGCGCCTCTCCAGACCAAACGGGGCTTCAGCAGGGAGACAAGTTCAATTACCTTCTAAATGCTGATGAATCTCGTACCGAGCCCTCTGTAGCAGATATGGGCCAGGAGCTTTTTTTCCCGTCTTTACTGGACAGCATCAGGAAAGTGAGCTATTTCATCAGCATTCCTTTTGCTTTAAATATAAATCCCAAAGATATTTGCTCATTTCTTTGGATATCTGCAAATATAAAAATGGATCAGAGGAGGCTTTTATGTGTCTGTTTGAAAACATAAGACAAGATGTACAGTACGTAATAGAGAAATTCCCTTCCCCTCCTCAATGGGTTCTATTATCTTAATGTGGCAATACCTGTAGCTGCCTAACCATCAGTCATCAACTCTTCACTCTTTGCACTGCTTGATGATCTGGAACAGAGTGAATCTGCGGTGTAGTTTTCAGACAGACGACTCTTTCCCTACTCCTTGACTCTGCGACCTTGGCACTGTCAGAGCCAGGACTCAGGCGAGGTCTGGAGCTCACAGCATAGACCACACAATAAATCCACTGCAATCTTTTCAAAAATAGAATTATGACCACGCTCTCCAACATCGTTAAAAAAAAAAAAAAAACGTCCCCCAGAAATAGATGTTTCGGCCATACTGCAGCCAGCTGAGCTCTGGAGCAGTCCGTGGGGGGGCCGTGAGATGGATAGAAACATCAGCGCTTGTGCGGATGATGAAGGTGGAGGGGAAGGGGGGGGGGGTGATGGAAGGAGGAGGAGGAGGAGGAGGGCAGTGTGCAGAGCCTGGCCCAGCTGTTGACGCAGCCAGATATCGGCGGCAGCTTCTGGGAGGACACTGTTCCCCGCGCCGTCCGACATCTTTCTGCTCGCTCGCACGCTCCCTCCCCCCCCCCCCCACCCCCCTTCAGGACCCCACGGGCTCCTGTCGCACCGACTGCGGAGGTGGCGAAGAGAACGCGCCCCGACAGGGCATCACACAGACACACTAGCTGCTATATCTCCTCCTGCCCTGCAGACATAACCCAACACCCTCACACACCCTCGCACAAACACATGCCAGCGCCGGCCACGCCACACACACTAAGAACCCAAACAACACTCCGGCGCATTAGCAGGTTGGATGCCAACAGTGTTAACAATTCCATCAGAAAGAGTGTTATCTACCGGTTCCCAGCTGACACCAACTGGACAGAAGCACGTTCCAGCACATTTCTACTGTAACAAATGGGACTACCAACGGAACATCTGGCCAGGTGGAACTTATTTGTACGTCGCTTTGGACAAAGACGTCTGCTAAATAACCATAACCATAACCATAACCATAACTGTGACTCTGGCGTTTTGGTTCTATATCATAATTTTGCTATACATCCACTTGTCTATGTTCCTAATGTATTAGGATATATTAGTACAACTATTTTGACATTTTTAAGTGGCTAGAACTAGTTACTACTAGTTTAGTTAAGTTACTACAAAGGCAATCTATGCCATATAGTTTTGTTTTGTGGTTAGCGTATTGTCTCTAAATCTAGCTTTAAAATAACTGACACATCCTCCCTGGCTAAAGTAAAATAACACTGAATCCTCTGGAGGGCTAGTCTCCAAGTAAATTTGCTGCTGCAGAAAGGATTATCAAATGTTTTTATCATCATCATCCTAGTGCAAATAACAGAATGTTACACATTTCAGATACAGTCCACATATGCTACTTTTTATATAGCACACGTTCCTACTACCTTGAAAGTCATCCAAGACCGCAGATGCTATATGCTAACTGTCCTGCTTAACTCAGTTAAGGAACTGACATCTCCACTCAGCCACGCTGGAGCAGACATGCAAACCGTGACATACGTGTACTCTCCGCTTCTACGGAGAGGTGAGGTTTGCTTACAGTGCAAGGGATGAGCTCACGGTTGAAATAACACGCCTCGCACACGACCACATGCATGGGGCTGCGATTAATTATTGAGCTACTACAAGGGGGGGGGGGGGGGGAACACGAGGGGTTGTTCTCATTCGTGCGGCAGAGCATGATAACAGTCTCAGGAACACACTCGAGAGTTCTCAAGGAGGGTGGTGTGTGTGTGTGTGTGGGGGGGGGGGGGGGGGGTTCCACTGGAGACATTGCTTCTGTTGCGCCAAAAGGAGATACGTGCAAGATGCACTCTTATGGGAAAATGCGCACTGCCTGCGATGAGCCCGGGCTAAATCAACAGTCATGTTTTCTATTTTTTTGTAACCACCTCACAACAAAAAGGACGGGATAAATAATTTGTGTGTGATGTAAACAGTGTTCAAACAACTTGGATGATGGCTCCCAGGGGTTTGCGATTCTTGATTAAAAAATGAGCTTGTAGTATATTGGGCTCGGGCTTTGGTGGCTAACGCATGCCTCCCTCCACACATGGCGGCATCATGGCTTTTACGGTTACACGGAGAACGGGTTGAACCCACCGGAATAAACAATAAATGTCTTTACCTCCAGCCTGTGCTTGTCAGTTGCTTTTAGGCTTCGTCTGCAATGAAAGTGTCTTTCAAAGTGGCACAGATTCTCTAGCGCAGAGCCGACGGCACAATCATGGAGGCACACTCACGAGGGGAGCGGGGGGGGAGCAACAGCTTTCAATAGAAAGTAGGAGAGAATGAACGGATTAGCGCCAACACACACACACACACACACACACACACACACACACACACACACACACACATACACACACACACCGGAGGCACAGATGCAAAGAGCCAGTTTGTCTCTCCCTCTGTGACTGAGTCATGCAACCATGCATGCGAGCAAGGGTGTGTGTGTGTGTGTGTGTGTGTGTGTGTGTGTGTGTGTGTGTGTGTGGGTATGCAAGGAGGCAAGGGGTGTGTGAGGGTGGATCCATTCTCCTGCGCTCATGTTTACACAAGCCTCGCGCGGCAGACGCCAATCAGCTGCCGGGTATGTACTTCCAAGCGAGGCTTGCTCGCTCGACGCGAATGCGTCGTCGTCATTCCCTTCTTAACGAGCATGAAACAAGCCATGTTAGACAAACGCAATGAGATCACTGCTCCAGAAATGGAGCGAGTCCACTCAAGCACGCTGGCATGTTGTCATCCTAAGTGCCAGGACAGCCCCCCCCCCCCACCCACAGCCCCTGTATGCCCAAGGTCAATACAAACCTGGGGAAATTACGAGCATTATCATTCGTTCTGAGAAAGCAAGGCGGCCTCTCAGAGCTTACTGTTGCAATGGAGAGAAACGCTGCACTTCTCCATATCTCCTTTACTTGCTGTCTATCTATCTATCTCTCTCTCCCTCTCTCTCTCTCCCTCTCTCTCGTTCCCCTTGCTTTGGGGAGAAAGGGAGTGCTGAGAGTCCGAGGGGCTGCCACCAGACTCGTTGGCGCGTCCTTAATGGCCGAACAGGAAGTGACAGCATGGGCCAGAGGAGGAGACAGAGGAGGTGACAGCAGCGGTACGCCATCGGGCCAGGTGACAACAGCATGCATGACTCTCTCTCTCTCTCTCTCTCTCTCTCTCACACACACACACACACACACACACACACACACACACACACACACACACACACACACACACACACACACACACACACACACACACACACACACAGACAGATCAGGCTCATATATGCAAAGTCAAACACTCAAACTCACACACACAAATACAGAAGCACTACTCCATTGGGCCAGGTGACAACAGCATGCATGATTCTCTCTCTCCTCCTCTCTCTCTCCCCCCTTTTTTCTCTCTGTCCCTGGGGGTTGGGGGGGGGGGTTAAAAATGCTGCTTGTATTGACTGACTGAAGCTTTATGCTGCGCTTTGTAATAAAGTACATTTTAAATTCAATCTCTGTCCCTCTCTCTCTCTCTCTCTCCTTCTTTCTCTCTCTCTTTCTCGCTCTCTCTTTCTCTCTCCCTCCCCCCCTCTCTCACTCACTCACACACACACACACACACACACACACACAGTCAGGCTCATGCAAACACTCAAACTCACACACACACATACAGTACACTCATACAAACACATAGTTAGGCTTGTATATACAAACAAACATAGGAATACTGTGGTTATAGGAATACAGTATTAATCCACAAACAGGCAAAAAGTATGCACAGGCAGGCTGACTACACTGTAGTGTACAAAGCATTATTCACGACGCCGCAGACAGGTTACAAACACACAAGCATCCTACGTGTACAGGTGGTGAGCATGAGAGCAACAAGCCTGCCCTAAACAAAGTCTTACCGTTATTTATAGGGCTAAACAGACTATTAATGAAGGATTACATGAAATGACATGAAAAAGCTGTCATGGTAAACAAAAAAGAAACTATCACTCCAGACTCCCAAGGGAGGTTGACCTCTGAGGTCATGGACAAGGGAATCACTTCCAGACTCCTAAGGGAGGGTGGGTGGCCTCAAAGATCAGGGACAAGTCAGAAAACTAAAATAACTGAGATACTCCTTTTAACGTCTATTTTTATGCTAAGTCCCAAATAGACATTTAACAGATAAGATGTAGTCTAGTTACAGGAAATTTACCCACAATACCAAGTCTCATCTTTCCATCAGATACACCCTCAACCACAGACATGCACAGGCGCGCACACACACACACACACACTCCCTCATGTATGCAGGGGCCACTAGTGGCTTAGGCAACATAGGCTTGGATGGATCAACCCTCTACTATTATTCATAAAGAATGGCTTTGAGTAGTTTCACTTAAGAGTTGCCATTTTATCAGAATTAAGATGGCAGCTTTGGTTCCTTTCTGTAGGCGAACTTCAGGGGGTCTATTCATGGGTTTCATCAGGTCCCTTTTCACAGGTGTATTGCAGGGTACTGCATGGTGCTTGATTAACCCACCTGTGGAAAGGGACTTGCTGAAACCAAAGATCCTTAAGGCGTAGCAAGATATGTCGTCGTAGTTCATGTCTATGGGCGCAAAACGGGGATCACTTCCTCTGCATAAAGAGGCGCGTCATTGCGTGTCAGACGTATTCATGGGTTTCATCAGGTCCCTTTCCACAGGTGTACAAAATCAAGCACTCGATTATCAATGCTTGATGATGTTCCAAAATAATCTTGCTGCTCTTTCAAGCCCTCTACATTTATTAGTTCTAATATGGAAGTAACACACACAAAGCATGTACACTTTCAAGGAATTGAATAAAAACATCAATGGAATAATGGAAATATGTCGCTGCTCTCATTAAGTTACCCCAGCGCCATCTGATCGTCGTTAGCACAAATCAGGATTTGGTTCAGCTGGCTGGCTAATGTGTTGTCAAGGTAGAGCGTACGTAGCAACCGGCCAACATAAGCAGAATAATCAAGAGGGGCACACCTGATATAAAGTCGATTTTCTCCAGACGGGAATGCTCAAAAATGCTAAAAATGTACCTGAAGTGGTCAGAAGGGGTTGAGGGTCATGAAACCGTGCCCAAAATTCACATTCCTAACTCTAGAGAATGGAGATTTTAGCATATAGTTGAAATTCTGATCTATGTCCATAGACTTCAATGGAACAGTTGCTGCCTCTGCTCTGCATAAAGGGGGATTTTGACCCCCCCTCTTGCGATTCGGGTTCCAGGAAGTGGCTTCTCATGAAGTATCTTGCTCCGCCCCTTAATGATCTTTGCTGAAACCCATGAATAGTAGCCTTTTTCTACTGACAGAGTACCAATCTGTTCCTGTTTGCGAACCAACATGTGAACTACTCAGAACAAAAGCCAGTTCGGAATGTGGCACTTGGTTCGGAGCTTGAGCCAGAAAAAAGTTGTTTTTTCCTGCGAACCAGATTGGGCGTGTCATTCTGATTAAATAAATGGCCACAAGTGATTGAATGGCAAAGCAATCACATTCAGCTGATAGTGATCAAAGCATTTCATTGGCTGAGGTCTGCTGGCTCCTCCCTATATATTCTCCTCAACAGGCTTCAGAAAACACACTACTGTAGCTCTCTTCCCAGTTTGTTTGGTGGAATAGGTGTGTGGCATCATGGCAGTTGGGTTAGTTTTGTGGTAAGGAAGTCTTTGTTTTAATCTTGTTGTTGTACAAGTATGTTTTTAAAATATAATTGTGGGGCTTGAACAGTCAATATGAAACAGAAGTTAATCTGAAGGATTTGCACCCAAATATATGCTGAACTGTTTTTCAGGGCATGGCTTTTGACTATCCTGGTCTGGAATGTCTGTGGTTATCCAATTGGAGGTAAAGTCTTGCAATTTTTTTTTTTTTTTTAAAAAGCAACTAGAGGATATTTTCAGCTGTGCTCTTACAGATTTCTTTTTTTATTTAAGGACATGATGCTTGGCCTTCTCAGCCTAGCAGTGGCCTAATGCAGCCACATCCAAGCCGGTTTGGTTCCTCTAAAGAAGACCCAGCTGTGCCTGACTCTGTTGAGGAGGTCGAAACTCCTATGTATGTGGTCATGAAGGCAATTCCTGATGCAGTTCCTGAGGCCATTCCTGGTGCAGTTCCTGAGATCAGTCTGGTTCCACCACCTCCACCACCATCGCCATTTGAGCAGATCTACAAACCAGGGAAAGTCATTCGGCAGCTTTCTACTTTTGAGTATGGTCATGATTCATCCGAGTCCCATGATGATGATTTGCCACTGTATGGTCCTTTCCCAGTTGACGTTGAGCCCAGCTCCTCAGAAATCGGTGCCCCAGAAACTAGTGCCCCAGAGCCCAGTTACCTGGAGACCTCTGGTCCCGGTTATCCCTACCCAGAGTTGGATGACCAGTTCTTTCACATGTTCATCACTGGACAGCTTCCACGTGGTACTGTGACCCACTTCTCTACCCATTACGAACAGGGCAAAAATGCCTGGACCGACGTAGGCTTTGAAAAGATGGTTCCTCCCCCTATAGTTCCTTCTAAAATGGCTCCAGCTGCTCCAAGCAAAGTACTGAACAAGCGCAAGAGTTTTGCTAATCGCTATCCCCCTAAACAGTAGTGGAGGACTCCAAGCCAGGAGGTAGGACCCCATTTCTTTCGTTTGCATCTTTACGGTGGAGTCAAACATTGCTCTTGTTCTAATGTGCAATTTACCTCTTAGGTGGTGCTGACTTCACAGGAAATGCCAGGGCAAGAAAATGTTCCTTGCCTTGATTTAATAAACATTTTACACTGAAGTGATTTTGTTGCAGTGTCTTTCCTGATTATACTGGGGAGGGGACAGCATTACGTGATGTTGGGACTTTTAACAAATTTGCCATTTTGTTCCAAAAGAAGCTGGAATTACCTTTTTTGGTTACTACCTTGTGATTGGTCAGTTGTTGGTGTGATGTAGGGCTTTTGTTTTTTGGTGAAGACCTGGTCTACTCAAGATTATGTGAAACCGATGCAGCAACTGTGATCTGCCTAGTTCTCAGCTTAACAAGTGAACTGTGCTTTTGCCATAAGTAGGGGAAAGAGTAGGGAGGTAAGATCCACATGCATACAGTACATCTCACTTCCAAGCATGCAATGACCATAAACGAGCTCTGTCAGTATGGGCACTATCCATAAAGTCAAACTTCGTCAGTTTTCTCATGAATGGCAGGTACAATGCCACACATACAGAATATTAACTCTTTACCTCTGCCCTGTTTTTAAGATGATTCCTGCCCTTAGGTCTGTGCTGGATTCTATGCTTGGTTCATAAATGAGTGCTACTCCCTCTCAAGCATAGGGGTGGTTGTTGGCATAAACAAATGTAGGTTTAGGTGGGTCCTTGCGCTACCATAAGTAATTAAAGGCATCCTATGCAAAAATTTTTTTTTATTTTACTTTAATGTAATGGCTTGCTCTAAAGTCATTCATTGTAAACAACTCAATGAAAATCGCACACAGCTGACAGGGCCTTGTGTCCCAATGACATTATGGAACATTAGCTGGTCAATTATTGACGATGGCAAAATATAAATACTCTGACACTGGTGGGGGGCCCTATGATCTGAAACTGCATTTGATACCTTTAAAGCGGTGAATAGTTGTACTTTATTGTCAAGTTATCAGAATAACCTGAATGTGTACTTTTTTTTAGTGCAAATCCAGCAAATAAGTAGATGATATTTTCAGGTTAAACTGATTTTTCTGAAGTTTGAATTTGTTTGCATAGTGTAGTTTAAAACTTCTTATAATGCACTACAGCTTCTCTGTCCAGTATTTCTTTTGTCAGATAATATTTCACTTGGGACCTTGTGACGCCAAAGAGAACAGCACATTTCACCTATATTCATGGGTTCAATGGAACAGTCGCTGCCTCTGCTCTGCATAAAGGGGGATTTTGACCCCCCCCCCCCCCCCTCTTGTGATTCGGGTTCCAGGAAGTGGCTTCTCATGAAGTATCTTGCTCCGCCCTTAATGATCTTTGATTGAAGCTAACTATCTATGGCAAGTTGCATTGTAAGTTAGCTCTGGGTAGCAACGATCAAAGCGTGCCGTCTTCACCTATACCGAAGATCACAGTATCCACTCAAGGGGAGAGGACAAAACTGTGTAGCGCAAAGCGTCTGCATGTCCAATTTCTTTGTCCCCGCGACAGTTTAACAGGTGCAATAATTCAAGATCCCCATGTTATTTTCCCATAGAAAAAATCTCAAGATACCGGATCTCTTTATTGGAGCAAAGATTGTAGCTTTTTTGTAGACGAATTTCAGATGTATATTCACATAGATATGAGGGTTTGATAAAATATGAAAACAATGTGCATAAATAATTGGATAAATGGCCACAAATCATCAAATGCCTAAGTGATCATTTTCAGCTGACTGTCATTAGTGATCAAAGCATTTCATTGGCTGAGGTCTGCTGGCTCCTCCCTATAAATTCCCCTCAACAGGCTTCAGAAAACACACTAGTTCTCTTCCCAGTTTGTTTGGTGGAATAGGTGTGTGGCATCATGGCAGTTGGGTTAGTTTTGTGGTAAGGAAGTCTTTGTTTTAATCTTGTTGTTGTACAAGTATGCTTTTAAAATATAATTGTGGGGCTTGAACAGTCAATATGAAACAGAAGTTAATCTGAAGGATTTGCACCCAAATATATGCTGAACTGTTTTTCAGGGCATGGCTTTTGACTATCCTGGTCTGGAATGTCTGTGGTTATCCAATTGGAGGTAAAGTCTTGCAATGTTTTTAAAAAAGAAAAAAAAAAAAAAGCAACTAGAGGATATTTTCAACTGTGCTCTTACAGATTTCTTTTTTTATTTAAGGACATGATGCTTGGCCTTCTCAGCCTAGCAGTGGCCTAATGCAGCCACATCCAAGCCGGTTTGGTTCCTCTAAAGAAGACCCAGCTGTGCCTGACACTGTTGAGGAGGTCGAAACTCCTATGTATGTGGTCATGAAGGCAATTCCTGATGCAGTTCCTGAGGCCATTCCTGGTGCAGTTCCTGAAATCAGTCTGGTTCCACCACCTCCACCACCACCATCGCCATTTGAGCAGATCTACAAACCAGGGAAAGTCATTCGGCAGCTTTCTACTTTTGAGTATGGTCATGATGCATCCGAGTCCCATGATTCTGAGTTGCCACTGTATGGTCCTTTCCCAGTTGTTGACTTTGAGCCCAGCTCCTCAGAAATCGGTGCCCCAGAAACTAGCGCCCCAGAGCCCAGTTACCTGGAGACCTCTGGTCCCGGTTATCCCTACCCAGAGTTGGATGACCAGTTCTTTCACATGTTCATCACTGGACAGCTTCCACGTGGTACTGTGACCCACTTCTCTACCCATTACGAACAGGGCAAAAATGCCTGGACCGACGTAGGCTTTGAAAAGATGGTTCCTCCCCCTATAGTTCCCTATAGTAGTAAAATGGCTCCAGCTGCTCCAAGTAAAGTACCGCACAAGCGCAAGAGCTTTGCTAATCGCTATCCCCCTAAACAGTAGTGGAGGACTCCAAACCAGGAGGTAGGACCCCATTTCTTTCATTTGCATCTTTACTGTGGAGTCAAACATTGTTCTTGGTCTAATGTGCAATTTCCTTCTTAGGTGGTGGTTGAGTTCCAGTGAAATCTCCCCTTTGCACCTTGAATGGTTTTAATAAACATTTGAAAACTGATGTAATTTGGTTACAGCGTCTTTCCTGACTATTGGGGTAGGGGGAACAGTGTGTCAAGTGGCACTTGTGCTTTTGCGATCAGTGGGGGCAATAGGAGGGTTAAGATGGGACCCAGGGACCCTACATTTCTTGACCTATACAGGCTTATAAAAAGTTTGTGCCACCATTTGCTTTTTGAACTTCATTTTTGTTGCAGACTGCAGTACTTTAGCAGTTTTAAGATTCATGAAGGTTGTTTGGAAAGTTCTCCTAAAGACTTGGTACAATAGGTAGATCCATCTAAAGTGTGATCATTGTGGCCTTTTATTTTTTCTTTCAAACATGCACACATTCCTTACCTACACAAGTACCTGCAGTCAGGTGTCTTACACACGCCACACACAGTAACGTGTACTTTATTCCTTTGAACAATCTAGCTCAGATGTTACAGTAGATGCTATTTTCACACCTCAATGATGCACATGCACACACTACTTCAACAATTTTAACAAACCGGCTCCATTAGCGCGGGCACTACCGTAATTTCTAGACTATTAGCCGCGGCTTTTCATTTTTGATCATTGATTTTTGCAAACTTTCTTCAGCTATGAGGTTAATACAGGGGGCAGTTAATATGGTTTTCTTTTAACTTGCATAAAACTGTCCTGCGGCGTACTGTATATGCGGGAAATTGCTGTATGCACGCCAGCCCCACTTTAATTGCCACAGTCATCCGTTGAATAATTCTAGTCATTTCAGGTGTTTCATCCAGACCCTGTTTTTTCTAAAGGCAGTATTTTCCAGTTTGACTGGAAAGGCACCGGACCAATGACGCATCAAAAAAAAAAAGTGTGCAAGAAAATGTCAACAAGTATGTCCCAAATAATGGCACACGCACAGAGAGAAGGATTGTGACAGAATATTAATTATTTGTTCTGATAAAACGTTTTCCATAGACGCCCTCTGCCAACCCCAGCCCTCCCAAGCTGAAGAGTAGAGGTGGCTTAGGGCTTGCTGGAGGAGCTCTGGAGGGTAAATGAAGCCGCCATTTACACTCTCAAGCTCTGACCGACCCACGCTGGAGGTGACCTTCTCCGGAGGAGTGAGACATACAAATGCCATCAAGAATGTCATTTGACAGGATCAGCTGTGATCCCAGTGGGGAGGGGAGAGAGAGAATGAGAATGAGAGAGAAGGCAGTAGAAGGGGGCAAAGATGGAGGGAGGGAGGGAGGAGGACAAGGTGGGAGGAAGGACAGACAGACCCAGGCCCATTCTCAACCCCTCTCCTCCAGGCTCGTTCCCACTGATCTATAACTAGTAAGGGGTCATGTATAGAACGCTGGTCATTATTGGGAGAATTTAGGACCGACAGGGCGAACCGGTCTTGTTTCGCCCTGAAGGTATTTATTTTCCCGATAATGACCTGCGTTCTATACTTTATCTCGCTTATTATACGGCTACTTGCCAAAACGAGAAAATAAACTTACCACAATGTGTCTTTAGCAAAAGCTACCGTTTCGTGGCTTCGGCTAATAAATAAATATTTCACCACACAGATTGTTTCAGATGTTGCTTAGCAACGTCTTACTAGCGAAGTGATATGAAAGACCTGAATTAGAAGCACAAACTCCGTTGCCATTGACAACGGTCATTACTGTTTTTCAGAGGTCCTCTATCAAGAAATAATGACCGGTAGAACTTTGGGAAATCCCATTCAAGTCAATGGAGCGTTCTACTTACATTGTGAAGAGCCATATAATAAGCATTGGATATACTATCCCATTGTTGCCGCCCATTCTATATCTAGATCAGTGGGAACGAGGACAGAGGAAGGAAGGGAGGATATATAAAAAGACAAATGAGAGGCACCCAATGAGAGAGAAGGCAGTAAAAGGGGGTAAAGACGGAGGGAGGAGGACAATGTGGGAGGAAGGACAGACAGATCCAGAGACCCTTTGGAGCCCCACAGACACCCAAAAACCTTTTTACGCCTTAATTTTCTTATCCTATATTCATCCAGCAGGCAGTTGCATGCAAAGCCAAGTAGGATATGAGCATCAGGGAGCCATTTTAACAGCATGTCAGCTCGCTGGGGAGTCAGACTCCTTGATGTTGTTGCTTTACAGGACCTCAGGGCTGAACCACAGGAGCACATGCCAAAACCTAACCCCAACGATAGCAAGTCCCGCTGATATGCTTCACTGTAATTAAAAAATCCTCCTCCGTGAAAACAGAGGACTATCATTATCATAATTTAGAATTAGCCACATAAGAGTGAGGACAGAGATGGAGAGGGAGATGTGGGGGACCGGACATGGAGGAGAGGGTGAGAGAGAGAGAGAAAGAGAGAGGGGGGTGAACAAAGGGGTGTACAGGATAAACAGCTGGAGCTGAGCAGTGTCCAGCAGATATATGGAGCTCAATGTCACGCCATTGATTTAGCGTCGTCCATCCAGCGGCCTGGCAGGTGACAGCACTTGATTAATGCCCACCGGCACGCACCGCTGTCACCCAAATATGAAAACTTATCACGCCTCTGGCCATTCAATACTGTCCAGCAACGGTCACGCTCCAGTGAGCACTGCACAGTAGCCCTAGTCCCCCAACTTTCCTGACCTCTTTTCATTCTTTTGTTCTCTCTCTGTCCATTTCTTACACTCCTTCCTCTCTCTCTTTCTCTCTCTCTTTCTCTCTCTTTCTCTCTCTCTCTTTCTCTCACACGCTCTCTGACACACACTTACACACACACATCATTTCTTCAAATGTGAGTCAGGCAGGCAGAGTTGTGATTTGTGGTTTAACAAACCATTTTGTGGCTGCTGCTGATCCAGTTAAAGTACAGGCATGAGCACATACACACACACACACACACACACACACACACACACACACACACACAGTTAACAGGCACGAACACACACACACACACACACACACACACACACACACACAGTTAACAGGCATGAACACACACACACACACACACACACACACACACACATACAGTACACACACACACACACATCCAGCATTTTCACGTGGGCATCTCAGGTTTCCTCCCCCTCGTTTGTCATGGTTAGAGCCTGCAGAGGGCCTTCCCCTTCCTAGCCGTTAAATGAGATTAACCTTTCCTTAATGGAAAGTATTTGTCAATAGACAGTTGCAGCCTGGGTGGCCAACTAAAGGACTGTGTGCCTGGCACATCGGTGCGGGTGAAGTCCTCCACTGGTGAGTTACTGCATGTGATGGTTAGCCGCACGCAGAGCATAACTACAAACTGTGTGTCTGTGTATGTCTGTCTGTCTAGCATAGATGGTGTGTATACTGTATGTATAAATATATGTGAATGTCAACGTGTCAATTAAATATATCTGTATGTGTGTGTGTGTGTGTGTGTGTGTGTGTGTGTGTGTGACTGTATGTGTACAGCATGTGTAAATATGCATACAACTCCATGAAAGTCATTTGTGTGTCCATGTACATGTAGGTGTGAGTGTGAGTATGTGCGTGCATTTGCCTTTATATGGGACACTGTGTGCTGTATGTGTGAGCAAGTACGTGTGTAAGTGAGTGTTTGTGCATGTACATGTGAGTGTATGTGTGAGTGTGTTTGCGTCACTGTGTGCGAGTGTGCTGTTGTCATTCCTATGTTTCTATATGTCTGTGTATGTTGAATTAATGTTTGCAAAAAATGAGACCAACGCCAACCTTCTCTCTCTGTCTCTTTCTCGCGCTCTCTTTCTCCCTCTCTCCCTTTCCTCCCTTTCAGTTTTCTTTGGCTTTCTCTGTCCCTGCTGCCACCGTACATGCAATCAATGGGGCATTTAATGGGCTTTCCCTGGCATGGCGCACATTCTGCGCCCGCATTCCAGCACCCTGTTAACATTCCCCCCGGAGCGAGGAAGTCGCTGACCCTCTTTAAATGGCTCATTGGACTCGCAGGCACCTCCAGATACGGCGCAGGCCGCCGCTCCTCCGCCACTGACGCTAATGGCTGATAAACACAGAGAGTCCAGGGGCCTCGCCGCTCCTTGGCTCTCCTGTAATGGAGCGTGCTAATGCTCGAACAAAAGAGCGCCAGGTCTTCCCCCACCCCCCCCTCCACCCCCCCACCACCCACCGAAAATAAATACTCGGACCGGTGACTAGTGTTGCCTGGCCCTGTCCAATGTGGCGAGGAAATGTATTTCACGTATCGAACGCAAGTGGATGAGCCCAGCGACTGAGAGAGAATTACATCTGGCGTGAGAATAAAATGGAGGAGTTACAGGTATTGATCTTCTTCAGCATTATGTTAACAGCCAAACGGCTGTAATGGAATGGTGGTTCGAGATTTAGCTTTGGCTCTCCATATATTTACTCTGGCGGAATTGTACCACAATACTATTGTATAATAATAACCTAGAATATTCCATCTCTAAATTGCAGAAAGCTGTGATGTTTTAAGAACAGTTGATGAACATACTACAGTTTTTTCCACCATTGCTTACACACTAACAATGAAGTCTTAAAACCTAAAATTGTTGTAACCACATCACACATACCTTAAAATTGCACTTTTTTTTACAGTGTTTCATTTGACAGATGTGAGTTGTTCATCTCCAGGTGCTATGTCTTATTTGGCTTGTGTGTGGAGCTTTGACATAATGAGCCATATTCTGCAAAAAGTGTGCAAGTAAAAAAAAAGCAAAAACTGTAATATCTAAGTACGACTCATGACAATCATTACTACAGCATTCTGCATGTTATGTGTAGGTATGTGTGCATGTATGTGTATGTGTATGCAGGTATGTCATATGTGTATGTTTGTTACTTTTATGTTAGCAGCATGTAGCAATGTAGTCCAAGACAAATTTCCTTCGGGACAATAAAAGTATATTCTATTCTATTCTACTCTGAATGGATCATTTGTAGAAAATCCTCAGATCACTAAATGGATAGCATACTGTTACTAAATACGGCTCACCACCATCACAACCAACCGCCTCATTCATTCCAGTCTCCTTGCTCTGTTTCTGCAATGAGATAAGTTCTTCTTCAGGACGATACTAGCAGAGGGATTTCCTCACAGCACACTTACTGGCTCATCCAGTGGAGTGGCTATCTCGGCCATCAGCACTTACTCATTAGCCTAATGAACGCCGCCGTGACCGACCGTTTCTCGTTTCGGCCGCCGCCCGTCCAAGGGTTTCTGTCCTCCCCGGCGGATTCCCTTTCCTCGAGCCACCGGCGACCGCGAGACAAGACGGAGATGAGAAGGCCGAGTGTCTGAGCCCTCGGAGCGAGCCAGTGAGACAGTCGCCGAGGAGGCAAGCAAGCGAGCGAGCGAGGGGGGGGGGAAGGGGGCGCAGACGCGGCAGGTCCCAGGTCAGTGAGCTGTGGCGGTGGTGGAGAGCGAGGACATTGATGGCATCCGTTAACCCACCCACACCACCTCCACCCCCTACACCCCACCCCCCTCATCTCCTACTCCACCCCCAACAACATCACCACCGCTCTGCTCCGTCAGTTCAAGGTGGCTGCTCAGCCATGGTGGTCAGAGACAGGAGGAGGAGGAGGAGGCGGGTGGGGAGGGTTTCGGGGGATGGGGGCGACAGGTGGGTGGGGGTGGATAAGGTGAGAGAAAAGGGGGGTTACCAGCGGCGGTTGGAGGAGACGGATAAGAGACCTCAGAGGGGAGATGGAGCAGACATACAGTAGCAACCAATCACCAGTCAGGAGGAGAATGGAGCCAGACATCACTGAATCATAAGTTTATAGCTAGATACTGTACATGGGAGAAGTCGAAATCTCCATAAAGAGTCTGGTTATGAAGCTAGGCAAATGAATGTATCTAATGGAACATGACAACCATGCCAACATGTATTCACATACAGTAGGATGAATCGAGAGTGCAGAGAGAAGTATCAGTGTCCACTTCATATCAAAGGGCCCGGTGGATGCCAGGGGCTGCCCACAAGCTCACTGCCCGCAACAACAACAGCCACCGGAGCAGCAGAGAGAGAGGGAGAGTCCTCCCCAATCTCAACTGACGCTCGCTAACTTCACATCTTAAGGTTGCGCTTCAAAAACCGCCCACCCATCCGATATTGCGCCGGAAGCCGCCGCCCGTCCTCTTGATCTACGATTCGCATTCATTTAACACCTTCACTCAGCCGCCATAAGTGTGTTTAATTATGCCCTTTCAAAAAACGAAACAGCTCAAGGACTCGAGTCAAACTGACACTTTCTCCTTCTTTCCTCTCTCTCTCTCTCTCTCTCTCTCTCTCTCTCTCTCTCTCTCTCTCTCTCTCTCTCTCTCGGGGCACGAGTTAGTTTCCCGGGGCGAGCCGGCGGCGGACGTAAATGCTTTTCCAGCGTCGAGAGCATCCATCTGCTGGATGTAAACGAGCCGAGCGCGGTGATGGGAGGTCCTCGCTCCTCATTCGCCCGCCTGTTCCTCCTTGCCGTCACCCCCGTTGACCCCCCCTCGCCGAGAGCCCCCGCCGAGCCTTTTAAATCCGTCGCAAGCTAAAGGCCATTATTAATGACCCCTGTTTATGCCCGCCGTCCGGCGGTCAGCGAGCGAGCGAGCGGTCGAGCATGTCCAGGAAGCAGCTGCCACGCACGGACACACAGACGCGCACACACACACACACACACACACACTCGCACTCACATGCACACGTGCACGCATGCACACACACACACATGCACACACACACACATACGCACATAAACATATGCGCACACACATGCACACACATGCACACACACACACATACATACACAGACACATACGCACATACACACACGCGCACACACACACATACACATAAACATATGCAGACATGCACATGTTAACACACACACACATGCAAATAAACACATACATACATGCACACGTACACACACACACACACACACACACACACGCACACACACATACACACATACAATACACGCACTGATCCGATGCCCCTGTGGAGATATACACTTGATTTGGGTACTGTCCATACTTGAATGTCAGTCTTTGTAGAGGGGGGAAGATCATTCTCTTCATACCCCCCCCCCCCATCTCCAACCCCGCCCCCTCCCCCACCAACTGTAAGTTTCCACACCAGAAATTGATCCTCCGATTGAGTAACACAGTAGCTGGAGTGAGCCCAGAGCTCTGACATGCACACACACACACACACACACACACACACACACACACACACAGACACACACACACACACAGGGCCTACGTAGCGAGAGTCTCATGAGAAGAATGCCGCGCTGCTCTTCTCACGGCTGTGTCGCCGTCGCGAGATGGGCGCATCGCCTGGCTAATTAAGAGCTCCGTTTACAGCGCTCGCCAGAGCTCCAGAGTGTCTCACGCCACTTTGGTGTGCGTGTGTGTGTGTGTGTGTGTGTGGGTGTGTGTGTGTGTGTGTGGGTGTGTGTGTGTGTGTGTGTGTGTGTGTGTGTGTGTGTGTGCATGCGAGCAGCGCGTCTCTGGAGCGGGGCCAGAGGAATGCCCATCACAATGGCATCCCAGTGCTCAGGCTCCCGCTCCTCCCGTTCCTCCCGTAAATCTCGCCCTCGTTAAAGGGCTTTTTAGAGGAGGACGGGAGGAGAAAAAGAACGATAAAAAAAAAGAGCCGAGAGGACGAGGTCTCCTCGAGTCGGGGGGCCCGGAGGGGGTGTGTGTGGGGGGGGGGGGGGAGAGGGGGCGAGAGGCCGGGGGGGTGGGGGCTGTCAGAGAGGCTGAATGGGCCCCAGCACGCCACTGGCCTGACAGGACCCCTCTTTGTGTACACAATGGCCTGCATCCGGGTCCCCTCCCCTCTCCTCTCCTCTCCTCCCCTCCTCCTCTCCTCTCCTCTCCCTCCCCCTCTCCTCTCCTCCCTTGCGCCACTGGGCTCCCCGAAGACACAGAAGAGTGATTGTAGCGGGGCAAGGAGAGGCCAGAGAAGTGGCGGTGAGACAAGACAGCGACTTGGGCCCCTGCCAGCACTTCTCTTCTCTCTCTCTCTCTCTTCTTTCTCCTCTCTCTCTCTTCTCTCTCCTCTCTCTCTCTCTCTCCTCTTATCCTCTCTCTTCTTCTCCTCTCTATCGCTCTCTATTCACCACTCTCTCCTTTCTCTTTGGCTCTTCATTTCATCTCTCTTTCTGCACTCTCCTCCCCTGCTGCCTCGGCTGTGAGGGATGCTGGGATAGAGGAGGACCACAGATGCTAGCAGAGGAGTGAGGGATGCTGGGATAGAGGAGGACCACAGATGCTAGCAGAGGAGTGCTGATCGGGCTGCCGTCCAGGAGCTTCTCCGAGAGAAAGCTGCGGTTTTGTGTGAATGTGTATGCTTGTGAGTGTGTGTGTGTGTGTGTGTGTGTGTAAGTGTGTGTGTGTGTGTGTGTGTGTAAGTGTGTGTGTGTGCGCGCTTTTGTGTGAATGTGTGTGTTTGTGTGTGTGTGTGTGTTTGTGTGTGTGTGTGTGCGCTTGTGTTTCTCTCTGTGTGCATGTGTTTCTCTGTGTGTGTGTGTGTGTGTGTGTGTGTGTGTGTGTGTGTGTGTGTAAGTGTGTGTAAGTGTGTGTGTGTGTGTGCGCGCTTTTGTGTGAATGTGTGTGTTTGTGTGTGTGTGTGTGTGTGTGTGTGCGCATGTGTTTCTCTCTGTGTGCATGTGTTTCTCTGTGTGTGTGTGTGTGTGTGTGTGTGTGTGTGTGTGTGTGTGTGTGTGTGTGTGTGTGTGTGTGTGTGCGCGCTTTTGTGTGAATGTGTGTGTTTGTGTGTGTGTGTGTGTGTGTGTGTGTGCGCGTGTGTTTCTCTCTGTGTGCATGTGTTTCTCTGTGTGTGTGTGTGTGTGTGTGTGTGTGTGTGTGTATAGAGCTCTCCCACTGTGAGTGTGTGTGCAGAGTGCAGAGGCTTCGTCCAACAAGCCTCTCCTCTCCTTCAGCCAGGGTCAGCCACGTACGACTGCCACTGTCCAGCTTGCCCCCCCACGTCCAGTGCACCCAGGATATCAGCCTCAGTGTGCCCAGGCATGAATGAGGATCAGGCCATCTCCGCTGCACCATGTCACCACATCCACTTCCTGACCCCCGGCCGCCCTCTTCCCGTGTCCACTCTCTTAGCAGTAGCACTACATTGTGAAGGGCCTCTGCCACACACACACACACACACTCATATATCACACATATACACACACACACACTGCGACCCCCCACACCACGACCCCTGTTGTTTTCCTCTTGGCTGTCCTCTAGTCTAATCCAAACAGCAGGGATCTGTCCAAACACAGCTTCGCTTCGGTCCACTCTCTCTCCCGCTCCCCCCCTCCCCCCCCACACCCCCTCCCCTGGCCTCCCTGCCTGGTCTAGGCCTGTTTGTGGACTGTGTACCACTGCCCTTCTCTCTGACAGCCAAGAAAAACACTGACAGGGATCCGACTGGTGTGTGTGTGTGTGTGTGTGTGTGTGTGTGTGTGTGGGTGGGTGTGTGAGTTGGGGGTGGGGACGGTGTGGAGTAGAGAGAGAACTAGAGGTCAGGCCGCACATCAAAGTCTCTCTCTCAGACACACACACACACACACACACACACACAAACACACACACTGACTGTCTCACCCATACAAAATAAACAAGGCCACAGGTACCACCTAAGCAACAGCTTGCCACTATTCACCAACTCCCAGCAACTGAAGGCTCCCACTTGGAATGCATTCAGAGGATAGCTTGTGTTAACTGGGAAATGAACTGGGTTCCAGGGTGTCATCTGACCTCCTGATACCACTGCAGGAGTAGTGTGTGTGTGTGTGTGTGTGTGTGTGTGCGGAGTGGTGATCAGTCCACACACCACCTTCTTCAACAGGAGCCCCTTACAGTACAATTAACAAGCCATCCCCTGTCCCATCTCTGCCATCAAGCGACGTGACGAGTCGAGTTCTGCCGGCAATTTAGCTCGAGTAGACGCACGTGGGGGAAAAATGGAAACATTTACATAAGAAACGCCTGTCCTTCAACTCGCCAGAGCATTGATCGCCCACTAATTGGATGGAAGGCAAGTGACGATTATGCTCTCATAGCCGCGCATAATCACGCCACGGCACTCTTGTTCAAAATCCATCAGGGCTAAATTGTCGGAGGCATATTAGCGTAGCGGCGATTAGACCTGACGTGGAGTGGAGTGGAGAGAGAGAGTGTGTGTGTGTGTGTGTGTGTGTGTGGAGGGGGGGTGTAAATGTACCAGAGATGGCCATCGCTAGTCAGACACATGTTAAATGTTCTGGCAGGTGTCGTGACTCGAGCGCTGGGGAAGGAAAGTGATGAGAGCCGTTTCTTTTTTTTTTGTGCCGGTTTCACAGCACGGGTTTCAGTGGCAGCTATATTGGGCAGCAGGTCCAGCTTGAACGCACTGATGATCTTTGCCACCACTTAAGATATGACAAGCGTGCGTGTCTGTGGATGAAGACGTGTGTGCGTGGAAGGGGAAAAGTTCACTCAAACGTGAACGAGCAGTAGTCTAAAAGCTATTAGACATGTAACTTCTGACGCATCTTTACACGACTGGTCTTGTGTTTAACCTGAGATTTTAACATGGAATCCCCATACCACACCTTAGACAGCCAGCCACCTCCTTGAGTCAAAGCTAAGTTAGAACGAGAGGCAGGTTAGAGACATTTCAAATGAGCAGTGTCAGGAGAAGACCACGCCGAGGGGAAAAAACATCCAAAATTGTTTGGTATGACAGGTTTGATAATTGTGTTATTATCAAGGAAACAATTTCATTCCGTTTTGGCCTTCAGCTACATCAATTTCCCAAAAGGCCCATTTTCACAGGCACACGCTGTACACCTCACCATGTGCAGCAGTGACCTGAAGCGGGTAACAATGCATTGACCCTTTCAGACCAGTCGGCTAAGGTAACACACAAGGGCTGACCTTAGTCTCACAACAGGCCACTGAATCAGCCGAGATCCGAGACAATCCCATGTACACAACTACTTGACCTGTGCTGATTCAGGGTCGAAAGGTCAGTCAGTGTAAATGGTGTTTATAAGAGACAAGCCACAACCTTGCAAAACACTGCACACTGACGCAGACCAGCTAATCCAGACGACACGACGTGCTTGTAGCAACAGCACCAACCCAGACTGCTCTCTTACACTCCTCGTCGGGAGATACTGTGAGAACCACATTCCCCTTTAATCATAAGCACATCATTTATCAACATTTTATCTGCATATAATATGTCAACATCGTATGTGATCCATGCATTATTAGGGCTACGCTACTTCTTTTTAGAGGTGTGCAGAAACCCAAGAGAATTGTCAATGCACCAGGCACCAAAAGAAAAAAAAGACAATGGAAACCCACTCCAATACAAATCCCAGGCGAGTGGAGCGTTATGGGTTCATCTTTCTTCTTGAAGTACAGCACAAGGCAATCTGGGAACGGAGTCTAACAAATTTACAAGGAAAAGATAAACTTGATTATTTTTTAATGCATAAGCAATCATCTGTAACAAGTTTCTATGTGTCTTTGCAATGTGCACTGAAACAGTAGGCGGAGGGATATGAGCTAGGGATATATAGCCTTTAGAAGAACCTATAGGGGTTGTTCTTAAACAAACCTTTGGCGAAAAGTGCCATCAAAGGCACTTTTTCACACACTGCTTCTCCTTAGAAAAATACAAGGAGGAAAATAAACAGAGGGGGGGGGGCCTTCATAACAAAAATGAGCCAAAGTGAAAGTTAGCCAGCTAGGGGATAGATCCTGCCTCGAAGACTGATTAATCATTTTGCTTGTCCACCGAGGCCAGCTTGCCTTGAGGGCTACTACACCTTGAGTGGGGAGCCATTTTTTTTTTTTTTTTTTTTTTTTTTATCTTTTTTTTCCTGCAGAGCATTCAAGACAAAGACAAAGTCCAGCAAAGTGAATGCCAAGACAAAGCACTTTTTCTTTGCAGGGCTGGAATGCAGTTGTCAAAGCAAGGCCACGAGAGGAGAGCCCTCTGGTCACAGAGATGCTGATCTCCCCAAACAACCACCACGGAAGGTACTGTAGGCATTATTTTCAGAGACAAAACAAAAAAAAAAATGCAGAAGAATGCAAATCATCAGTAAAAAAAATAGTTACTGCTGCTATTGCATTATCTCAGGTATACGCGAGAGGTGTTTGTGCATGTGTTTGTGTATATGTGTAGGTAAGGGGTATGTACTGTATGTGAGTGTATGGGTATGTATGTGTGTGTGTGAGTGTGTGTATGTGAGTGTGTGTGTGTGTGTGTGTGTATGTGAGTGTGCGGGCATGTGTATTTACAGCGTGTGTGTGTGTGAGTGTGTGTGTGCGTGTGTGTGTGTGTGTGTGTGAGTGTATGTATGTATGTGTGTGTGAGTGCGTGTGTGTGTGTGTGTGTGTGAGTGTATGTATGTATGTGTGTGTGAGTGTGTGTGTGTGTGTGTGTGTGTGAGTGTATGTATGTGTGTATAAGTGCATATGTGTGTGTATGAGTCTACTGGGGGTCACATTTCCCTTTGTTTTCCGCTGCCGCCATGGAAACCGCAATCAACATGCAGCAGCCTGGGTGCTAATGGATGAAGCGGGTGCGATGTCATGTTTGTCTCAGTCATTACAGCATAAGCTGCTTTCCGCCCAAGGTGCTAATGCTATCAGGCACATTTCTGTGCCATCTTGGAACATTGAAATCTCACTCTCTCTCTCTCCCTCCCTCTCTCTCTCTCTCTATCTCTCTATCTATCTCCCCATTCCAATCCACTTAATCTCCCGATCCAATCTGACACCGATATCTATCTGATAGGGATCGGCTGCTTGTTCGGAGGGCTGCCAGAAGGGGCCTGCCTGAGCTGCCGCTCTCGCTGTGTGTTTTTTTTTTTTTTTTGCGCTCAATAATTCACTTTCACCCCCGGAGGAGGAGGATGACAGACCTTCTTCCTCCTCTCTTCCTCTATTTCTCTTCTCCTCCTCTCTTCCTCTATCTGCCTTTATTTCTCTTCTCCTCTCTTCCTCTCTTTGTTTCTCTCTCTCTCTCTCTCTCTCTCTCGCTCTCTCTCTCTCTGTCTTCTCCTCGGTCTCTCTGTGCTTCTGCTTTAAGCCGGTCAAGTCAGCGTGGAGGCGAAACACAAGCTGCACCCACTATGCTCCAGCAGAGCTCCAGACATGCACGCACACACACACACACACACACACACACACACACACACACACACACACACACATACACACACACACACACACGCGTATACAAACACATAAACAGAGAGACACACACACAGACACATACACAAGTATATATATAAACGGATACATAGACACACACACACACACACACACACACACACACACGTATACAAACACATAAACAGAGAGACACACACACAGACACATACACAAATATATATATAAACGGATACATAGACACACACACACACACACACACACACACACACACATACACACTTCATGCTCTGTTTACTAATGCAAGGTGCTGGGGAGCTCCTCCAGAGCCCCACACAAATATAAATTCAACACCCACACCACACATACACATCTCCCTCCCTCCCTCTCTCTCTCTCTCTCTCCTTCCCTCCCTCCCTCCCTCCCTCCCAAATTCAGTTCAATTCAATGAAATGAGCTGTACTGGCATGACTGTAAGTTTTACAATGTTGCCAAAGCAGTAATGGAGAAAATTACATCAAGGAATTAATTAGCAATACATCATTATAATAATAACAATAAACATGGACTATGGCAAATAATAATGATAATGATGATGATAATAATAATATATTAAAAACACACACACTCAACCTCCACCCCCCAACACACACACACACACACACACACACACACACGTGTGTGTGTCGCTGTTGGTCTTAGTGTGTGCATTTGAAACCTAGTCAGATTACAGTAAATAGTGTAATTGGGCCTGTGTTGAAGGCCTGTAGCTCATTTGTGATTTGACGTCTGTCTTGTGCATGCATGGAATATATTTGGATTTGTAAACCATATGTATGTGTGCACATGCACACTGTATGTGTAATGTATGTCTGTGTGTGTGTGTATGGATATGGATGCGTGTGCATGTATATGTATCTGGCGTGAGTGTATGCGTGTATGTGCATGTGTGTTTGTATGTGTGTGTGTGTGTGTGTGTGTGTGTGTATGTAATTGTGCTGAGTGGCAGGCGGAGTGACAGGCCTAACACTCGGTGAGCCGCTCATTACGCGGGCCGGCCGGGCGCCGAGGGCACACGCATCTCCCTCGTATAAAAGCAGCCACTTGGCTTTCAAGGCACTCATGCTGCCCGCACACACACACACACACACACACACACACACACACACACACACACACACACACACACACACCGTCCGCCTGCCTGCCCGCCCGCCCACAATCGCTTCTTAAAAGCCTCCCCTCCCCTCCTTCCTCCCTCCCTCCTCATCCTCCTCCCCTCTTCTCGTGCGCCAAACAATAGTCGTCCCCTCCCCTCACATCTAATATCCTCCTCATCACATTATGTTCTGCCATCGCTATTTTTATCTCTCTTCTCCCCCCCCCCCCCCGTACAAGCCCACTTACACCACAACCATGACTCTCTTCTCAACAACGAAAAAATACACTCCTCCCCAAGAACAATTCTTTTTCCATCACTTCTGCGTATTGTTCCTTATCTCTCTCTCTCTACGGCCATTAAAGAGGAAGGAGCCAAAGGTTTATGAGAACGATTCAAAAAGAGACACGTAGAGGAAGCCATTGCTCTCTGTTCTGAAACGGGTCCAAAAATCAGAATGCCTCTCCTCCCAGAAGCATCCGAGGTGCTCAGGGAAGCATGCATATTTAAAGCAGAAGAGATTTATCTCTCCGGGACAGAAAGGGCTAACAAACGATCTCTGGCCTCTCCCGCTCTGGCAAGACCTTTTGTTTCATTCATTTTATGACCCTGGAACATGGAGCGAAGCAAGCTAGCGTTTTTTGTAGGAATGATTACTGTCTTAGTACAGTCGTTTTAGCAAAACAGTGAACCTTTTATCCAACCCAACGCAACAGTGAACCTGTGCCCCCGTGTACATTTTTGGTGTTACTCAGAGGATAAACAGAAACCCTTCAAAATATACAGTGTTCCAGTACTGTCCCCATCAAGTTCTCACGTCTGTGTTGATTCCATCCATCCTTCACAAGCCCAAATGACGGCAAATGATACATTTGGGGATTGAAGTAGTTCTAAGGTGGGTCATCAACAGCACTTAGAGGTGACCTGTAAAAAGCTGACAGAGTATTTACAGAAGGTCAGTGGTGGTCTTTTCCACCACTCCAAAGTGACGTGATTATAGTGACAACGTCCGTCTAAAAGGCCACGTCCTAATAATAGAACACTTTCCAGGTGCACACCACTCCCCGAGGAACACCACTGTTCAGCCCAGAAGAATTGGGCCCTTTATTGTTCACAAGACGGCTCATAATCCACCCAGGAGATGGTGTTCAACAGATGTGGACGCTGGTTCGGCATCTGCTGTAGAGGCGATGGGGGAGTGAGGTACGTCTTCGGAGGAATCTGACAGCAGACATGCATGACGGAGCACATTCGCAGGCTTTCTTCCTTTTGTCGACGCTCGTGATAAGCCACGGAAAAGACTAGTGGTGTTTGGGTCCCGCTCGCTTGGCTTCGTGACTGATCTGAAGCCAGTTAATCCGGAATGATTCCCGGAATGACACAAAGCTCATCCTCTAAAATACTGCCATTACTGACACGTGTCAGCTAGCCTTCCCCCACCCACGCCCACCCTGTTCAACCCACAGCTTACACCACTGTCTTCCGTCACATCTGACTTTACTCAAGCCACAGAAAAGGATTCCGTTTCAGAGCACTTTCAATTACCGCCGCCGTCACCATCTAAGCGCACCAGAGTTTTCGTGTTTCCTGCCACTGTTTCACTGTCAGTCAGTCCGCCACGCAAAGATTTCCGATTTCTTTTTTTCTCAAGCGTGCTCTCCGTGGTGTGAGAAGTGCGGACGGAGACTTCTCTCTCTCTCTCTCTCTCTCCCTCTCTCTCTCTCTCTCTCTCTCTCTCTCTCTCTCCCTCTCTCTCTCTCTGGATTTGCCTGCCCAAGCATTTCTGTCTGACCCAATCTCTCCAGAGGGGAGTGGAAAAAGCAGCACATCTCTTTTTTTCCCACCCCCTTATTTCACTGGGACCATCACCATTCTCTGCTGTCACGCGCTTTATTCTATCTGCCTTCAGAAAGCCGCAAAAAGCTGTCATATGACAGTAGCTTTCGAAAGATTCCTTTTTTTCTCGCGCGTTATCAATCAAAGACAATTACTGTGCTGCCTGGTTGCAGATGGGGAGACGGAGCAGGGTGAAGCAAGCCAACACTAATTTGGGAAACCAAGCACATCTCTAGAAGCGTATGAAGGAGAATAGATTGCCGTTTGAAACGTGGCTGAAAGACGGCGGAATAGGGGAGGTGAAACATGACTGATAGACTTTTAAGATGTGGTGATAGAGGCAGGCTAGTGATTCACAGAGGGAAGAGCAATTTCATATCACTGAGTCACACACTATACACTTTCTCGCTCTCACACACACACACACACACACACACACACACACACACACACACACACACACACACACAGTCACTCACGTACAAACTCAAATACAAACCTTGGTTTATGTAAAAAAAAAAAAACCAGCCTGATTGGCTCTGAATTTGAAATCAGAAATCAAATTCCAATCAAACTCTCAATAAGCAAAATGGGGTCCTGAAAGCTGGAAACTTTTCGGAAACTGGAGTCTGGCACTCGCACTTCCAAATTACGGTTCCACAACAAGCACCCCCTCCCCCCCCCTCACACACACACACACACACCCACCTGCTCATCAAGTGGATCACACATGCAGAACACACCCATCCGTCACTGGACACATCCTGGACAATTGCTCGCTGGCGTGTGTGAACCTCCACGCACGCTTAAGCTCCCTGGCCATCCCCGAGCACCGCAGTCCAAGACCAGGAGGGGTTTTGAGGCTCTTCTCCTGCTGCTTATGGAGGGCACTGGGGATTTATCCTCTTTGCTTTTCCCAGTGTGGTCACTGTTTCTTCAGAGTTTAATCAAATGCTGCAGATTGCACCTCAGATCCAAAACGTAATAGATGCATTATAAACATATAATAATCCAATAATCTCCAAATGACTTACTCCTGTACCGTTGAAACAAACTTGAAATGCCTGTATCCTTAATAGCCACACTAGGAAGGCTCATCGTATGTCTAAAATCAATCATCTCACATGTTCCATCTATTGACTACAACATATACTGTTGGGGATTCAATCACATATATCTGAGAGATTCTACTCAATATTCCCTTGACAACTAAATATGTCTGGGAGTGGGAGTGTGTGTGTGTGTGTGTGTGTGTGTGAGGGGGGGGGGGGTAACTAGTCCTCTTCCACTAGACCTGAATCACCTGTGTCCCTCTCCAGCAGACCCCTCCTGTGTGTCCAGCTCTGGCTAATCTCACGTGATGAATGGCGCGCCTCGGCGCAGTCATAGTACAGTGCATAGAGGAGGGCATCCATCAAAGGGGGCTAAATTAAAATGCCAAGACAGGCCATTGAGGGTTACTCACACTCAATATCCATTCCCCTGCTCCTCTCTCTCTCTCTCTCTCTCTCCATTCACTCAAACACTCAGAGGCTTTCAGCGGCGAGGGGGCCTCGTCTTTTAAGGCCCCCTGACAAAACCTCATTAATTAGGCCACCAGACCGTCAGCTTCCCTAATAGGCCATAATGAGAGCGCTTTTCTGATGTAAACAGACCTGTCAGTAAGAGCGAGACCAAAAGAATCAGATGCACAAAGACTCAAAGATCGACCGACAGATGAATGTTACATAGGCTATCTTACAGTATATAAATATATATTTGTGTGTACGTGTGTGTGTGTGTGTGTGTGTGTGTGTAACTGTGTATATATATACTATATATATATATATATATAAATATATACACACACTATATAATCCAATGAAAAGAGCCGAGCAATATTGTAGTCGAGGTAATTTGGATTAGTCATGCTACATTTAATCACATGGTCAACGATGGGACACTGCTTTTAATTGTGGAGCGTCACGTGCCAGCTGACCTTTGGAGGTCCACCTCTACCGAGCGTGGCATTACGCGACATCACTGAACTGTGCCGTCTAAGTGGCTGTTCTCCATAGAGAGAGTGAATGTAGGCCAAGATGCATCTATTTTTTACAGAGCACAATATTGCAAAACTGTGGATGCACATTGATTGACTTCTCACCGCTCTGTCAAATGGATAAAAATAATGACACCCAAAAACATACTGTGCTCCTTTTGAGAGAGGAGTAACTTTTCATGAGCTTGGAAGGCACAAGGCAGGGTGGGGGTGGTGTGTGTTTGTGTGTTTGAGTGTGTGTGTGTGTGTGTGTGTGTGTGTGTGTGTTTGTAAACGGGGGGAGGGGGGGGGGGCTGGGTACTTGTACGCGCACATTGATTAAACTTCCCAAATCAAAGGCAGCTTGGGATGCTGTATCGATCAAACGGAGAGCGTCTTCCCGTTCGTGTCCAAAGAAGTTTATTTTTGAAAAATGAAACGGCGCTTTCATCCCGAGCAACCTGGGTTCCTGACAGACCTGATGCATAGAGTACGCACACACACACACACACACACACACACACAGAGAAAGAGGGAGCCTTGTGTTAAGCTACCACCCACACACAGCAGCACAGAGATGTAGATAAGCAAACTGAGGAGAAAGAAAGAAAGGGGGAAGAAACTATGAGGAGGAGAGAGTGAAAAAAAGATGGAGGGAAGAGTATGGAAGAGGATATTGTGAGGGAGAGAGAAAGATGGAGGGAAGAGTATGGAAGAGGATACAGTATGTGTGTGAGAGAGAGAGAAAGATGGAGGGAAGAGATTGGAAGAGGATACAGTGTGTGAGAGAGAGAGAGAGAGAAAGAGCTAGAAAGCAGAGGATAGAGACAGAGAGAGAAAAGAGAAAGGGTAAGAAATGATAGGGGAAATGACGAAGAGTGACGAAAAAAGTGAAATGCTGTAGAGAAAGAGAGGGAGAGAGAAAGAGAGAGATAGAGAGAGAAGGAGAGAAGGAGAGATAGATCAATGTGTGGGTGAGGAGTGAGGGTCCAGTGTTCCAATCAGAGACACCCACGGCCAGATTACAGCAGGAGGAAGAAAGGCATGGCAGGCCTCTGATGTTGAGATGTGGGCCGGTGTCTTCCTCTGCTACGACATCTGCAGATAAAAGTCACAAGCCCCCCACCCGCCCCCCCTAACCACCACCGCAACAGCCCAGCCTTCCAGACACACACACACACACACACACACACACACACACACACACAAACACAGTGTGTGCCACATCCTCGCCATCCTCCCCCATCGTCGGAAAAGCACAACCCACCGGGCATGCATTGATTGCTCTTCAGACACAAAACGAGTGAAAGAAAAGACTTCTTTTCCTCCGAGACAGCATCCTGTGGGCTTGTAGCTTTGTTGCACCCCTCCCCTCCCCTCCTCTCTCTCTCCGTTTACCCCCCCTCCCCTCTCCTCCCCTCTCCTCCCCTCCCCTCTCCTCCTCTCCCCTCCTCTCTCTCTCCGTCTCCCTCTCCCTGCGGTGCACGCTGGCTCCGCCTCAGGGACAGCATTCCCAAAGAGATCCTCACACATGCTGCCGGAGCTCCGCCATTCAGAGTGGTTTCCTCATGTGTGTGTGAATGTGTGTGTGTGTGTCCTCTCCCTCTTTCTCTCCCTCCCTCTCTCTGGCAGAACCCCCAGGAGACCGCTGTGGAGAAACAGCCATGGACTGACGGACACAAGCCCAAGAGACCCACATGGGTCTGGGCAACACTGGACAAGGGCCATCTCCCTCTCCCATCTCTCCTCTCTCTTCTCTCTCTCTCTCTCTCTCTCTCTCTCTCTCTCTCACACTCTCTCTCCATCACTCTCTCTCTCCCTCATGGGACCTGTCCAAAAGCGCCATATGAGGGACAGACTGGCCTGACATTCCACCCACAGTTGCCAATGGAGCAGCTCTTCTGCACATGATGTCCTGAGTCTGACAAGGACAAGAACAGACACATCCCGAGTGCACAGGGACCCTGTGTGTGTGTGTGTGTGTGTGTGTGTGTGTGTGTGTGTGTGTGTGTGTGTGTGTGTGTGTGTGTGTGTGTGTGTGTGTGTGTGTGTGTGTGTGTGTGTGTGTGTGTGTGTGTGTGTGTGTGTGTGTGTGTGCGTGCGTGTGTGTGTATGCATGAGACAATCTGTGTATGTCAGTGCGTGCTGGGATAATGTGTGTATCTGTGCACACTGGGAATCTGTGTGTCAATGGTATTACATCATGTTACATCTGTGGTGGAGATGTGAGCTCATTCCTTACAGACCCATAGTGAAACATGCTGTGTGGGCGGCTATTTATCATAACACTATTAACTAACTGTACTTCTATCAGTAGAAATAGCTGCATTTGTATACATGCATTGATACATATTCAGAGACATTTGCCCAGTTAAAGTCATTAAACATAACAATCTACAACATGCCTCTACAATGTTACTAGCTTGCGGCTATGATAAACGCCAGTATGTCACAACTGTTTGCAACTACATCATTTGTATTGCTGGGTAAACAAAGCAAAGTAAAAAACTCTTTATGCATTGTGACACCAAAATCTACAGTATGCATAAAATTCTTTTGTTGTGGAGGAGAATATTTTATATGTTTGTGATTACGAAGACATATAAAAACACTTCAAATATACACAGGAGGTGATGTTACATTTCTAGTGCCCTAGATAGGCAATTTCACACCGCGGCAAATCAATAACCAAGCCTATTTACCGTCAAAATCAAAATCACTGAGAAAACAACCTTTGTGGGCAAAACACATCACTTACAGAACAGCCTTAACTGGGGTTATCAAGCAGGTTGCTTCCCTCGCGAGTGTTTCATTAAATCAGGCCCACGGCACGTCCAGAAGGCTAAAACAGTGGTATCTGGTGACCCACATTATAATTACATTGGAAACATTTAGCACCACATGACATTACTACATAGCAACTTGAATAACGTGTTACCAAAACATCCTTGTAGGTCATTTACTAACCAGCTCTAACCCTACTGAAACACGTCAAATCAATGATTCTTAGCAGTATTTACCACAGGCTATGTACTGCATTATAGAGCATTGTAAGGTCATTTCAACATGTCAGTTATGGATCACGTTGGGCGCCTC
>NC_085001.1:12639094-12641594 GCF_963854185.1 Sardina pilchardus | reverse complement strand
CTTCTCTCTCTCCCTCTCTCACAGCTCTCTCTCCCTCTCTATATACTGTAGCTCTCTCTCTCTATCTCTCTCTCTCTCTCTTTCTAAAACTCTCTCTATGCATCCTTCCTCTCTTTCTCTCTCTCTATATCCTTCCTCCTCTCTCTTTCTCTCTCTCTCTCTCTGTCGCTCCCTCTCTCCACGCTCGACACCACTTCTCCGACGGCGCTGCATCTTCCAGTCACGCTTGTGCCGAGGTGTGAGGTGTGAAACACGAAGTGACTTCCATTCTGATCGCGATCAGGGCCTGTCGTCGCGGAACATGGCTAGGAGCGCACAGGGCCTCCATGTACACGCGCGCACACACACACACACACACACACACACACAGTCACACAAACACACATAGGCACACATACACACACATAGACACACACACACACACACACACATAGGCACACATACACACACAGACGCACACACACACACACACACACACACACACACACACACACACACACACACACACATATACACACACACATACACACACACACAAGCACACGCACACACACACACACACACACACACACACACACACACACACACACACACACACACACACACACACACACACACACACACAGAGAACAAGCGTGACCAACGCTGTGTATCTGCCTCTATGTCGCCGCGGGAGCCCTGTGTGTTCCATGAGCACTGCTCGACTGCGTTCAGCTCGTGGTGAGATGCGAAGAGAAGAGAAGCCTCTGCAACGCGCCCAGGCCGACTGGCACGCTCGCCATCATGGGCACTCCGGCGCCACCATTCCAGAGGGGTGGGCACGCGTGGCAAGAGGTAGCCAGTCACACCACACGTAAGCCCCCAAACAGCCACATTAAAGACGAGCAGAGTTGAGATCATAGCGGGTGGGCTTCATAACTTCCACACTGGACTCAAAACATCAGCGTTCTCAGTTCAAAGCCACCCCACATGCACAAGCAATGCTTTGGTCTTTATCTCAATCGGCTAAAAAGGAAAGGTTTCTTGCTTTCTTTTTTTCTCTGGCTTCCCTCCCATTGATTTTACTTGAGTTTTTTCTGCAGTGATTTTTCCACAGCTTTGCTGTAAATCCCTCAGTCAAGCTTCACCTTGTTTTAGCCCAGATGAATAATTGAGCGGGAGCTCTTTTTTTTGCCTTGTTTAATTCCCACGTGCACTTGTTCTTTCACAGTTGCAGTTGCAGGCATCACATGACTGGACTGTGTGTGTGCGTATGTGTGTGAGTGAGTGAGTGAGTGAGTGTCTGTGTGTGTGTGTGTGTGTGTGTGTGTGTGTGTGTGTGTGTGCGCGCGCATGTGTGAGTGTGTGTGTGTGTGTGTGTGTCTGTGTGTGTGTGTGTGTGCTTTTTAAAATCTCCCTCCACTTGGGACAATCTGGCTCGATCAGAGCCAATGAAGCTTCCATCGATGACTGAGGCGAGAAGGTACTGAAGGGTCTGTGCTTAGCGGACACCCAGACAAGGTGGGGATGGGCTGGGTTGGGCTAGACTGGGCTGGGCTGGGCTGGGGGTGATGTCTCCAGCTTTATCTATCGTTTTATTGCAGAGGCCAAGGTACCCTCTCTCAGACAACGCAATTTCAGCCAACTCCATTGGCCCTCCCAGGGGCTGTCTGGCCTCTCTCAACCTCTCTTTCTCTCTCCGTCTCTTTCTCTCCCTCTCTCTCTCACTCTCTCTCTCTCTCGCGCAGATACACACTTCCCATCTAATCTGAGAGGAGCGGTAGGGATTTCTAGGGCCTGATAATGAATGTAATTTCACTTATCCTCTGGACATTCCCTCTCTACAGCCTGGGAGTTTCAGAGGGGATGAGAGAATCTGCCTTGACTGGTGAGTCAGCCACCTCTCCAACCCACACCCCCGACACACACACACACACACACACACACACACACACACACACACACATATATACACACACACACACACACATACACACACATACACACACACACACTCCACCATATCTCCACTGAAGCTACATGCTGATCGCAGGAGATAGCTTGGTAAAAGATTAAAAAAAAGAACTTGGAGTTGAACTTGGTGCCTTAGAGTAGCTTTTCACTATCTCTTCTCTAGCACACTAATTGATTGTAGCAATTACTTGACATTTTGAACTGCAGCCTTCCACCCCGACCAGACGAAGATAGCCAGCCACTCAGATGGTCTGTTTCAGTTTCTGTTTCCGTTCTCCATGCTGCGCTTCACCAATTCAATTCCACCTGATCTTCTACAACCGTGTCACTCTACAATATAGTTTGGAGAAGCCTACTTCATACTCTGAAATATTCAATATGGGGGATGCTTGGACTGACGTAATCAAAGTTCAAGATAGAACTAGAAATGCATCTCTGAGGAACTGCAAGAGTGGGCTTGATCGGTTGCACATCGACCACACGGATCAAAAGTTATCCACATTAATGCAACATCCAATACACCAGAATGCATAAATACTGTAAATTG
>NC_085001.1:12629094-12631594 GCF_963854185.1 Sardina pilchardus | reverse complement strand
GTGTGTGTGTGTGTGTGTGTGTGTGTGTGTGTGTGTGTGTGTGTGTGTGTGTGAATGTGTGTGTGTGTGGGTGGGTGGGTGTATGGAGGTTTGTGTGCCTCTGTGTGTGTGTGTGTGTGTGTGTGTGTGTGTGCGTGAGTGATTGCTGCGTGCCTTGCAGCAGGGCGAGGATCCCTCAGCAGATTTGTGAGTGTGCCGTCCTTGGGGCGGCGGGGGGCTAACAAAGGGACAAAAAGCTGATGGAGCAGTCAAAACAGAGAGGGAGGCAGCCGCCAAGCCAACAGAAGTGGAGTGAAGTGGTGACGCGCGCCACCGCTACAGACAGACGTAAGACAGGAGACGAACAGAGAGACACGCCAGGTGACACCAGAAGACAGGAGAGGAGAGGAGAGGAGAGGAGAGAAGAGGAGAGGAGAGGAGAGGAGAGGAGAGGAGAGGAGAGGAGAGAACCAAACAAGAGAAAAAGTCTCATGAAAAAAAAGGTTCAGTTTGGCCTTCAGCAGATCACAAGTTCTTTCTTTCTTTCCTTTTTGTCTTTTCTCTTTCTCTTCCTTTCTTTCTTTCCTTTCTCTCTTCCTTTCTTCCTTTCTTTTTTTCATATTCCCTTCCTTTCTTTCTTTCTCTCCCTCTTTCATCATTTTGTTTTCTCTATCATACTTTTGTTCTCTCTGTCTCCCTCCCACCCTCCCTCTCTCGCTCTCTCTCTCAGGGGAGGCTTTCATTTCGTGTTTAACCACATGAAGCGGCTGGCTCTCGGCGGTTGGCGGGGGAGTCTGAAGGCCCGGCCTCTTTAATCGGGAGGGATCCTCCGCCACGGCCACGCCAGGGACCAGCAGATTGATTCCCCTATTTAGCTCGGTCCACCCGCACACCATTTGCAGGTCAGCGCACGGGTCAGTCGGGATATAGAGGTCTCTCAGACGCGAGCCGCCGAAACAGTGCAGAGCCGTGACCAGGGAAAATAAAAGGAGGAGGACAACAGTGAGAGAGAGAGGGATGAGAGAGAGAGAGAGGGAGGGATGAGATAGAGAGAGGGCGAGGAAGAGTGTTGACTGCTAGTCTGGGAGAGTGGTAATAAAATCATCACTCCCCTCTCTGTGCTAGAGCCTTAATTACCTCTCCAAGGAAAATCAAATGGGTAAACAGCACTTAAACAGGCAGCTGGGAGAGCAGCAGAAGGAGAGAGAGAGAAAGAAGGAGAGGGAGAGAGAGAGAAGAGAGGAGAGAGAAGAGAGAGGGAGAAAGAGGGCAAGGGAGAGGAAGAGGAGGAACATTTAAAGCACTCAGATGCTCCTTGCCACTTGGCGCACGCCATATGATCTTGACGGCAGAGAGGCACACAGCGTAAGGTGGCACTATGGAGTGGGAACGAGAGTAACTGAACACACACACACACACACACACACACACACACACACACACACACACACACACGCACACAGCAAAAAAACTACTAGGGCTCTTGATCTCCAGCTGAGTAATAAATAAGCCTATGTAACTCTACTAAACGCACCTGACTAACCGTACACTAATAACACCCACGCTAATATTTAGACTCAATCAACTCAAATTATAAGTGACTTCATTCAAATATACTTCAGGTATTTATTTTTGCTTTATTTGTGTTTAATCTATGACTGCACACATACTCTTAATATACAGTTTTTCCGCATACGCTCACACAGGTATGTGAATGACAAGTATGCAACATTTAAACCTCACCAAAAAAAAGAAAAAGACAAAAAAATGATTAAAAAGTATTTGACAGACAGAGATGGTCTGAAGCTTCTTAAAGGTTGCCTGGGAGATTACACTCATTCTTTTTCTGAACCTGCACTCTGCCACCACTGAGTTGAGGGATTGAGGGGGGATGGAGAGGGTGGAGGTGGAAAAAGGAGCGGTAGCGTTAGCACGCTGAAAGGGGGACTTATCTGGGAGAAGCAGACGCTTGCTATCTCTCCATCCTCCAGGCAGAGGGAGGAGAGGAGGAGTAGAGAGAGAGAGAGAGAGAGAGAGAGAGAGAGAGAGAGGAGTGGAGGAGACGTGTGAGCGACAGCCTGCGCACACCCTCAGAGGAGGGTCAGGTGGTGGAGACGCCCAGAGTGGCCAAGCGCTACACACACACACACACACACTTTGAGATAGACAGTATTCACACATTCACTAACACAGATGTGAAACCACACACATCTAGACCAGCAGACACATGTGTGTTCATAAGCACATTTAGACACAAGCACATGTGCACACACACACACGCACACACACACACACACACGCACCGTTGCCCGAGTGATGGCCCCTCCACCCATCGGAATAACATTACTGCTCCGTGAAATGTCAGGGGCCGAGCTCCTCGTCCTCTCGCATATGACCAGCCAAGGCAGCAAATGTCAGCTGTGCGTCAACATGGCAGCAAGAAGGGGAGGGAGACAGACGTGTGCGTATGCGTGTGTGTGTGTGTGTGTGTGTGTGTGTGTGTGTGTGTGTGTGTGTGTGT
>NC_085001.1:12591594-12624094 GCF_963854185.1 Sardina pilchardus | reverse complement strand
AAAAAACAGCTTGACTTCAATGAAAGTGCCACTGGAAAGCCAACAAATGCCTCTTTCAGAATCATGTATGTCTCACACGGGTGCATATTCTATCAAGACTTCCATTTCAACCCGAGGCAATAACCAAATGTCCCAATAAATTGGATGATTTTCAAATCCATATACAAGGGTTTCTGGTTAGAAATGCAACAAGAAAAGTGTCTCCCCGCCCCATTGATGTCTGTCTTTTCAAAAACTGGCTAGCATTAGGCTCGTTCCCTTTCAACATTAAAGTCAGATGACCACCTCTGGTTCTGATTCATCCTGACAGGTGTGAATCTGACATATTCATATCCCAGCTATGCTTAGAGTACACCCTGCTGAACATGCACATGGGCTGTGTGCTCATTCAAAACCTGTCAAATGGTTACCAGACTGCCATCGGCATGACTGTCTTTTAAAAAGCGCATTTAATCTGTAGCACAAGTTCTCAAAGGAAATTCACTGGCTTACAATTGAAATTGATTATACCCACACATCAAGGAGTACACACATTATAAAGAGAAAGGAAATAAAAAATCTTATTAAACATCTTCCTTGTTATTAGTGTGCATTAACAAAATTGCTGGCATAATGAAGAAATGTGTAAATTCATCAACATCATAATATGGGGATAATGGCACTTAAGTCTTCAGTGCCGTTTAAGTCGTCATTACATTTTGTGATCTGTTTACGATGATGTGCGTGCACGAGCAGGATAAGCCACTAGAATGAGCCTGTTAGGCCCCCGAACAGCCTGTGCGCTCTACACCACGTTACAAACACACTCAAAATGTCTGTTTCTTAAAGAGATTCTGAACGATTGATTTTCCTTCTGATTTTCCATGTTAGCCGATGCCAGAGGGACACAGAAAAGGAGTGGGAGGAGAAGGGGGGGGGGGGGGAGAAGAGGGGGGGGGGGTAGTAACATGGGGCTTTATCTCAATTAAAACACGGGCGATAATGATCTTTCATTTCCCTCTCCATTTCTATGGACACTAATCTGATGGGAAATAAGCTCTTGATTACTACCGACTTAAATGTTGCATTGCTAAACACTGCACAACCTCTCTCTCTCTCTCTCTCTCTTACTCACTCACTCTCACTTTCTCTCTCTCTCTCTCTCTCTCTCTCTCTGTCTGTCTGTCTCTCTCACACACACACCCAAATACACCTCAAGCAAAATACCAAAAACCACCATGCATGCATAGTTGAGCAGAGACAAACAAACACGATGAATTCAATTTTATGTCATTTTTTTCTACCCAACTCATTCACTGTTTCCGTGTGTCGTTAGGAAAATGATTAAGAGAATAAGAGATTATACTGAGTTTACCCCTCTGTGAGAGAGAGAGAGAGAAAAAAGACACTAAAGTCAAATGATCCCGTCCACATTTTGAAATGATGGCACTAAGTATCGTGGTTCATCTGTTGACACACACACACGGTGGCACTGAGGGCAGGGGGAGCATGTACCCTCCTGAGAGCTAAATATGTCCTCCGCGTCTGCAAGCACTCGCACATATGGGGCCCGCTCTATGTCTCAGACCCGGCCCATATCAATAGTGTGAGTGAGAGAGCGAGAGAGAGAGTGTGTGTGTGTGTGTGTGTGTGTGTGTGTGGGTCTGTGTGTGTGTGTGTGTGTGTGTGTGTGTGTGTGTGTGTGTGTGTGTGTGTGTGTGTGTGTGTGTATGTGTGTGTGTGTCTCTCTCTCTCTTTCTCTCTCTTTCTCTCTCTGTGTGTGAGTCTTTCGTATGTGTTAGGCTGACAGTCTGATGGTCTGACAGTCTTAATCACACCTCTCCTTACAGCTGCAGGCCACAGCATGGCAGCATCCTTGCACTCTCCCCACATCTCTGCAGCAACCACACACACACACACACACACACACACACACACACACACACACACACAGACAGGTTGCAGCACACAATGAAGCACCACACAAGCCCCGACAAGCGAAGTCTATATCGATACTTCTCTGTTTTTTTAGAGAAAGTATAATGATGCTTCAGTCATTGTTACTGTACAGAAACAAACAGTTACACATCACACTGTTCTTTGAACACCTCATTCTAAACACCGCAGCATTTGCAAGTTCATGTGCAACAAATAACCTCCATTTACAGGCATCCTCTCATGCTTCAAAAATCTGACTTCTGTGCTCCACCTGAATCAGTATTATTCCCAGGTCACTTACACTCTGGTAGGTGCCTTTAGTCTCTTCAAATCCGGTTCAGAACAAATGCATTTGCGAGGTACTGTATACTGTATGTGTGCAGCAATAGAAAAGGCCTTGAGGGCATCGGGGGAGCTTCTGCCCACAGAAAATAATTCTGCACCTCTGCACAAAACACTCCACATGACACAGTCAAGTCATGAATTAATGCACTTCAGCTGCGAGTCCTCGCTCTCTCTTCGGCGTGCCATGCCTCTCTGACACGGCTCTTGTCAGCTATCCCAGAACAACACATGCCTAGTCACGGTCTACCGCCAATCAGGGTAAAAATGACGGAGGGAACCCATGAATTTTCATTTTCATGTCAATCAAGAAAACGTTATCATGCAGAAGTGATTGCCCTTTTATCAGCGTTGGAGTATATTCTGGTGTGTGATGATTTTTTCTTCTATTTTTTTAACAAAGGTAACAACGTCGGGTTTGCGTGGTGAGACTCAAAATATTGTCAGATTAACTCACACACATCAGAAGGCTGCAAAAGAGCGATTTCGCCTACATTTGTGAATGGTTGAAAGAAACTAGTGGATTAATGTGTATTGTCTTTGTGGTAAACAAAAACTCACTCTTAAAATGTCACATTTTGTAGTTTATACAGACAGTTGATTTGTTATGTATGAGTTCAAAGTAATCTGGTTTTATGTTAACGTATTCAAGTGCCCTTTGCTTTGACGCGTGCCTTTCTGAACAATATGAAACTCTACAATTACGCTGCACCTAGCGTCCCCGCAGTGAAAGGGTTAGGGTTCACATATCAAAATGTTGAAAACGACTTCATGCATCTTGAATTTATAATGAATTCCACAAAAGCTTTAAATAGCGTTACGTGATTACACATGAATACGGAAGTTAACATGCTATCAGATTTAATTCCGATCAGCTTCCCACAAATGCCAGCGCGCGTCTCGCTTTTCACTGTGGGACGAGTTCCACACGCAGAGTCACCGCCGTATAATAAGCTATCCACCATTTTAATTTCTTACATCATCTACTGTCTCACGAGAGTTTTGGCGTCCAAGCACTTTCTATGTACAGTATAGCCTGCGAAGACAATGGGCCAAAGGCTTCAGAGAATGTCTCTAGCTCGCGAGTTAACGCGACGGAGGAGACAGGCATCACTTTCGCGGTGTGATGTCTGCGCTTAGTTAACATGCGAATGGTTACGTGATATTTCAAACGCACACACGCATGTAGGCCTACGCTGTATCTTGGAATTAGAGACTTTTATTAAACATGTTGAAGATGATTTATTCGCATGTCCGTAGATGGCACGTCGGCGAGTATTGAAAAACTGACTTGAGATGTCTAGTCCAGTTTACACATGTTGATGTCAGGTGGCCTCATATGAACGGCGTGATTGCATTAAAGTTAGTATGAAACCACCAGAAGTACCCTCTGGAAATACGTGGAAATAATTAGGGTGCAATCCGTCTCTAGACGGATAGACTAGAGGTAACGAAAGGGCCGCCCAGGAACTCGTTATTAACTGTCCCCTGTCTGTCATAAATTGTTTAACCAACCATTCTGACTGGACTTAACCGAGGATTAACCTATGCAGTGTGTTCACTTCAGACCAGGATTAAAATAAGATATGCTGACATATCGTGGAAAAACATTTTCACAGTTTTACTTTAGCCATCATCAATATATCACCCAAACACCCTTTGGCAGCGGTATCGGCTTGTTCTGAAAATGAACCAAATGAGCCCTGCTGTCGCCATTTCATTTCAATGGCAAATTAAAGCCTCGAATACATGTATAGGCTATTGAAGTTGTAATTAAAGTCCAAACTGCGTCGTTAAACCAGCTGAAGATTATTGCAACCTCAAAAAGATGCAATGCTGTGTAGCGATTATTGTTCCACAGAGTAGACTTCATTCTTGTCTGACAGAACAGCCGAGTGTGTGTTTTCAAGTTCTTATTTTTTTTGCTGATAATTGTCTACCTTACAAAGATTACATCTGTAGAAAAACTGACAGGTGTAGCCGTTTCTTTAACATGCAAATTAACTGAAGTTTCCATGTTAGCCTAATATTTTGGCATCTGTCTGAGCAACTCCGTTATACTTGGCAACAAGTTTTACATCTTTCCTTACCTCTGTAAAGAGTCGTCAGGAGAGCCCATTTTAAAATCTGACAAAGCCGTCCATCCCCTTTGGCATTACGCTCTCTGCTCATCTTTGGCATTTTCAGGAAACTGTCCATCGGGCGCGCCTTAGCGTAATAATTATTTATCAGAATGAGGACTGTTGTCGAAGCAGTCCTCCAAATGGTGAAATGTCGGCTTAAATGCCAATCCCCTAAACTCCTTTACTCTTCAGCACATTAGACGATGAATTGTTTACTTGTCCCAAACAATCGTTATCCACAAAAAATACGACGAACTCCTTATTGACCTCACTACATCCCAACTCCTATGGAAAAAACTGTAGGCTTGAGAGCGACAGCCCGACTAGTCGTCGGTGGTCTGCATGCCAGAATATTTCCTCCGATTTTCCGTTTTCGGCTAAAGTTCTGCACAACATCGGGGGTGATCCGCTCAAGCCAATTCAGTTGCCAGCTTTTAAAGACGCACGTTTTCTCAATCCATCCATCTCAATGCAAACCATTGGAAAGTAAATCGCTGTCATAAACCCCGGGTGGAATTTTCCCATCACTTCTCGCAGGCTCAGTTCCGTTTAGATGGCTGATTGCATGTTGGGGATGTGTACGACAGAACTTCGTACTTGCTTGGAGCCGAAGGGGCCAAGCATTCGGGCTTGTGGTCCTACAAGAAATGGGAGGCGGGGCGGCCGGGAGATGTGACCGACGTGTCTGAAAGCCAATGGTTTTGTTGCGACCGAACAGGTGAACAATGAGAGAGAGTAGCATCTCATCCAATCACACTGAGGTTAAGTATCCTCAAACAAACATAAAGTGGGTAGCAGTGAGGAATTAAGAACTTGAAGGTACAATCTACCGGCATACCTTTTTTGATATTCTTATCTTATTTCTTCACGTTCCTCATACTGTCCTCATGTACTTGCGTTTTTCTATTACAAGTTCATATATATGACATAGGCTGGGTTACGTCTGTTTTGTCGATAAACTCTTCAAGATCCCCGCAACCTTTTACACTTCCAAATAATACGTATGACAGCAAATAGTAAACTGGGTAGTATAGCCTATACAAATGTAAACAGTTTTGAGAGAAGGTTAGTGCATAAAACATTTTCACAAAGGACGGATTTTCCGTAAAGAACCAAGTGAAAAGCATGTAAATTCGCTCCATTTCATGCAATAATCTGTCAGAATATTACAATATGGTATTAAAACACCCTTTTCATTCCTTTTCTTGGCTACAAAACATCAGACTCTCATACAAAGGAGTAACAGCGAGCCCTAGTGTGCAGTATGTGCATCGCTGGAGCAAGGTATTCCCATTTCATAAAACGTATGCCCTCAGACATGGATTTAAATATGGATTTATAAGTTACTGATCCAATTTCTTTCACTGTCTCTTTTTCTGTCATTACAAGAACAGAGTAACATATGTCTAACTAGGGCATATGAAATATGTTGATTTGTTCACTGATTGTTGTCTCTGTGATAATACTGTAACAGACTGGTACATATTTAACCATATTTAGTGGCTTTCATCAATGGTCATAATTGCCTTCTTGCCTTCTTACTAGAAATGAGATCAATATGGCATACTGCAATCTGAGCGATATACAACAAATGACAGTCGACAGCTGGGTACAATTCCAGCCATTGCCTCTGATTGCACCAGAGTTTGGCGTTCCTCCAGTGCCGATATACCCATAAGGTTTTATCCCCTTATGTGAAGCCCACGCTGTTTTCATTTTTCATACCAGACTGGCATATAGGACATCATCCATATCATGTGAAACAGCACTGATATACCACTACCAACTGGACACCTCCCCTGGTCACCTTGCTCTGTCTATGCCCCCACACATCTGCAGGCCTCTGCTGTCAGAGCTTTTCCTGTTTTTTTTTGTTGTTGTTTTTTTTCAGACTGTGAGTCTGCCTGCAAGGGGAGGAATCAATTCAAGGGTTTTGCATATTTTCTCTCAGGGAAATGGTAGCGACAGACAACATTTCTGATTTTAGGCTTTCTGAGACCAAATCCCCACTCTGGTCACTTCTGAGCATCATGCTGAGGCTTTCAGGGGCTGACTCTAAACGCTGCCATTTTAGAGATTTCAAGGCGTGAAGTAGACTAAACATCAAGTTGAGATATCATGCAGAATATTTGATCGACAACCATCTATCATGTCTTTTGAGTTTTTGGACCGTAAAGATTTCTAAATTTTTACTCTCTGATAGTCTGTTCAGATTATCAACGGAAAAGTACTTGTTCAACTCATTCTTTCATGTTAACCCATATGTGACTATAGACTAAAAATAGCATAAGGAAAAGCCCCATGGTCTTTTTTTCTGTAAGAGGTAAGAGCATGACATTTGTGCTTATATTTATTATGCCATAATTGATAGTCAAAGTTAAGTAAAACCACAAATAATCACAAAAATAAGTTAGCAATAATTTAACATAATAGATATCATATTCGTCACCATTGCTCTCGCTCTCTCTCTCCCTCTATCTCTTTTTCTTTCTTTCCTTTTCTCTCTGTCTCTTTCCCCCTCTCCTCCTCCTCTTCCTCCCTCCCCTTCGTCCTCTCGTCTTGGGCCCTGACAAACACAAGCCAACACAAGGAACAACCCACTGCCGAAACCCACGGCCTGTGAGCACTGGACCACACCGAATACATTAGAATCCAATTAACTGGAGACTAGTGAAGCAGTCAGTCTTTGAGTGTGTGTGTGTGTGTGTGCAGTCACAGCACAAGAGCAGAGCAGTCAGAGGCTGCCTGTTACCCCTGCTACAGTGACACCCTGCCAGGGAGCAATTCATTAACTGGGTATTATGTGTCACATACGCAGGGCCACACTAGTGCTCATAGATGACCACTCATCCACACATCAGTTGACTTCTATACGGTAATCATTAGTCATTTTTTTTAATTTATTTTTTTAGCTAATATAATTTAAAAGAAACATTTTCTCTTATGTATTTTTGTCAGCTTTTTTTATGCGATACGGTAATTGACGTGATTAAAAGAGAGGTCCCTGGATGATATTTGTTCTCGTCCAAATGACTGACCGGTGTGTGAAATGATTAGACACACGAGCCCCATGCGGAATTCAAAATGCCCTTTCGTAGAGAGAGCCATTGTCTCAGTGTATCTCGTCAGTGTCCACTTTCCCCCCTCGCTGTGGGTTTCTCTGATCTAAAACAACAGGGACCTCTTTTTTTTTGGGATGGAACGACGTCTCCAAAGCAGAGATCAATTAAGCTCTTAAAACCTGCTCTTTGAAAGGGCCCTCCTTGCGAGATGCAATTTGCCACCGTCGCATAAATCAGGGTGGATGAGTGGGGCTAATTTAAACCATTTGATGTCAATTTGGCCTTGACCCTAGCTCTTCCTAATGACTAAATCTGTTAGGAGTATATTACGTGGAACGGAATCATGGGGGCGGCCACTCATAACTCCTCACCCTCTCGATATAGGGAATGAGATTAGCATATTGTGGCTGTCCAAGACGTTTTGTTTACTAGGCTCTTCAAATGAAATAATGGTCCCTTGTGCCATCAATTTCCTGAACAGGGACATAAACACACTCTCCATTAGGTCCTTATACAGAAGCCAGGGGCATCTGCTAAGCACTGAGCCCCACAACATATAGTGATTTTCTAACAGCGCTCGTCCAAGTGGAGCTCTGTATAAAAAAACATGTATTAACCACAATGATGTGTGGGGGAAAAAAACGGATGCTGCTTTGGGGAGCATGCACAAATGCAAGTCCAGCTGCCAGAGATAACTCAACTGGATTGGTGTGGGAGCTGGACAGAGCCCAGCTAGACAACTCCCTCATAAAATTGTCATCACAGCTCAATGCTTAAGGGAAATCTTGGGGAAATGAGCGAATGAAGAAATATCACGTAAGTGCACAAAATTACGTACTATTATGTATTAGTTATTTAATTAGCATTTTTGCTTACTTATTTATAGTGTTAAATACACTACAGACAAGCTGCACTATTTACGGATATAGACAAAAAAGAAACATTAACATTGCAACAAAATACAAAAGACATAAATACTCTTAAAATCCCATAATATACTCAGCATCTCAGTAGCGCTGAGACCTCACTGAACCAGTGAAATGTACAGACACTGGTCAGAACTGCACACTGTATTTTTCTGCTCTGACAACACTGTGCTTCACAGATGAGATGTCTTTTTGTATATCAGAGAGAAAATTAGGCTCTGATGCCATTTTAGACATTCAAGTTTGTCATGGATACATTACATGATGTTTGGGGTGGTCAGACACTTGGATCCTCCTGCAAAACCATTTCTCTGCCTTCAATACTTCTACACGAGGATCATTCAGGAACCACAGATCCATCAAAATGCACAAAATGTGTTACTTGGCCTGTTTGGGTAACTAAGCCTAGTAGGCACACTCTTGTCACTTTCCTGAAGGGATAAGTAGTTCTCAATAGCAAAACATCCACTTGCAGCACTGCTGGAGGTGGAAAGCGCCCTGCAGAGTAGCATGGAACTGGACTACTTCAGCACCATGGACAGCGCCTGCACTGGGCCCCTCACAATGAAGCAAGCAGCACCAGACCCCTCCAAGGCTAATGCTGGACTGAAACAAACCGTGATCTCTTCACATGGGTCAGATTCATGGGGCTGTATAACACAGACACTGTTGATGTGGATAAAATAGCCAATAAATAAAGAAATCCATCCAAACAAACAAAAACAAAAACATGCCTATACTCATTTGAAATGTCACCAAAAAAAGCATATCTACTTATATCAAATGTCACAGTGGGATTAGCATAGACTTCCTTTTTCATTTGTGTACTGGTTCAGGGGTGTACAAGGTTATTTGACCCATAATTCAACATCCAGTGATCAGTTATACAATCCTGTTGCTTCTGTACAGGAATCGATTTTATTATGCAACTAGGTGCTGAGATTCCTTGCTCTGTTCAGGAAGAAGAAAAATAAGCTCCTCTCAGGACATAAATGTAAACAGCTGTACATAACCTGATGTTCCTCTGGTCTTTCAGCACTAACGTCTTTCAGTAAATAAATGCCACCCTCTGCGTTTTTTTGGCTTATCAAAGACATTGCGCTTTTTTTCATCCACACAACTTTTAAAAGGCAACACTATCTTGAAACTTTTAGAACACTAATGCAAAACGTTTTTACTTTAGCAATTAGGAGGTTGTTAAGACCATAGATATAGAAATAGATATAGGGTTTCCATGTCTATGTTTAAGATGATAACCAAAGTTGTTTAAAAAAAATCATACAGTAGTGGTATGCTTAAGGCACATGGAATAGTAAATATACTCACTCTCCAGAATGGACTCGGGCCCATGAGCTGTTCTGACTGGGCAAAATGAGCATCAAGGTACCAGAGATGGACATCCCTGTTCCAGAAGGTGAAAGTCCTGCCATATGCTCTTTCTACCTGTGCTCTTAACACAGGTGATATCGCTAACTATCTGATCTACCTGGCTGCTTATTAGGATTAACTGGTTTACTAAATGGTTGACTCAAATACTTGCCAGGACTTCTACTTTCTGAACCCAGAATGTCCACCTCTGCAAGGTACACAGAAGCCTACTGTTCTTGTCCTACCGAAACTCCTATGGAGATAAGGGGCTTAAAGTGCTATGAATAATATTGATATTGAAATAGATTTGCTTGGTCAGAAAGGAAATCAGCATCCCATCCATTCAGTTGGTCCAAATCCAAATGTTTGTTCTCTGAGAAGGAGAAATTCATTTAATTTCACCTCAACAAAACCACCACTGCTTTGATCCTTCAAGGTTGATCATTTGTTGTTGAATAATGAGAGAAAGAGAACTTAAGGGAATATATAATGGATATACTGTAAATACTTACATAAACACCATTGTTCAATACAACCCACATTGAGAGACATTTTTGCACATCACAGCACAACAACGTTAGTATTAAAATTATATAAATCTGTAGTTATCACACAGATGCACACACAGGTATTTACATTGGGACAGTGGTGTAGTCTACTGTACGTGATATGCAGAATGTCACAGTATACCCACTTGAAAAGCATCATCATCTCAGTATATCCACTTAGAATAGGCAAGGATAGCCATAAACATTTGGGGTTGATCACAGTATACCCACTACAACTAACTAGACTACATCACAGCATACCCACAAAAGCTAACTAGACTACACCACTGCATTGGTGGTAACTGATTACTGTTTATAGATGAAGAAAATGAAATGTGGCATACTGGGACAGATACTGGGTGGTGGTAGTGTAGTGGTTAAGGGACTGGGCTAGAATGCAATAGCCAGAGATGTTGTGGGTTCAAGTCCAACTATTTTGCTCTTGAACAAGGCACTCAACCCCCGAGTTGCAATGTAACAATGCTCTTGTAATATAATTGACATGCTTTGGAAAGGTGCCTGGTAAATGTAAATGCTTAGAATCAGAATCAGCTTTATTGGCCAGATTTGCATAAAAAAAAACAAGGAATTTGACTCCGGTTACCGTAATCCTTCATGTTTCAGACAGGACCTGTCATGGGGTAATGCTATGTACAGTATCACATCTACTGTCTATGTTGTTGTGTTATTGCTTATGTTTACGTTATGATTTGATTCATTTCCATCTTTTGCTATGTTACAGTTTTTCACAATTGCTAGAACACCTTTCTCAGAACTCTTTACCTTTTTCTCAAAACTGTGAACACAAAACTCATTTCTCAAACTACATTCTCGAAACCCTTCAATCTTGTTGCAAAACTGAACAATCACCTCAAAACACTTTTAACTTTGCTCAAAACAAACTAATGGTCTCAAATCATTGAACACATCAGGCAAAATTACACTCCTGCAGAGCAGTGATGAAACAATACACCAAACAATGGAAGACACAGTTTTCAGAGCAGGGTTTATGGCTCCTGGAGGAATTGTATTCATTCTAATTTGAAAAATAAAATATCACAATGAAAATAAAGAATAAGGACTTATATCACTCTCTACTCATATCCTCCAGCCTATATGAAGATATAAATCAATAGTTTTGTAAGTGAACAGAAAGACAGGCCAATACTGTACTGAATATGATTTGTACTGTGATGCCACAGACTCTGATAGTAATGTACTGTAAGTATGCAATACTGTAATATTGTATTGTGCCTACATTTAGACTTACTTGGACATACTGATAACTCAGCTCTTTCACTCTCTCAGAGTTGAGCTCAAAGGGTAGTAAGTGTGTAACAGTGGATGTTCAGTGATTACTGTACTGTATGATAATGGACATTTTTACGCTATTTCTCTTCTGTAGTCTGAATCTTTGGATTATTGACGCCACAGAGAAACCACTGATGTTGGGTTGGCCCATGAAGTCCTGCTTCTCTCATTGCCATTCCATGAACCAGAACATGGTCAATGATTGTTGCCCAAATATCATCATTTACAGTATTGCAACTCTTGGGACTCTCTGTCTTTCTCTTCATCCTCTTCCTCCTACCTGCACCCTCCTCTTCCTTGTACCCCACTTCTACTGTAACACACACTTGTTGTCCCCTGCGTCTCTGTCAACTCTGAACTGACTTATATTGGTTGTCACATCATTAGACAGAAGAGTTATCAATTTTGAGTGGTAGTGTTCAAATGGAGACAACTGTGCACTAATTGTGTTCAACTTCTGCGTTGTTTGGTTATCAATATAATTAAGAAGTGCATCAGAATGCACAATGTGTTCACAGTTTTGCAAAAAGGGTTAATGAGTTTGGTAAAATGGGTGAAAGTGGGTGAAAGTAGTCTATGGTTTTGCCAAAAAAGGGAGTAATTCAATAAATGTGTTCAGGCATTTGAGAATTTGATTCAGAGAATGGGGTTTAGTGTTTGAGCAACTGTGAAAAACTGTAAGCACTCTGATGGCACTACAATAGGAAAACAGCATGCAGAAGGGAACAGTTGTCTGAGTATGTCAGTAAATCAGACTGCTGTTTGTCTCTTAGAACTCATTTTCTACTCAGACAGTCAAATCAGTGACAAATTCTGATACCTGCCACTCTTTATGTCACTATTTTGACCCAAAGAAATCCCCTGAGGCCTGTTCCCAGGTCAGAAGTAGTATTTGGCAGCAATATGGCTATTCATAAATAAGCAAATTCACATTAATAGTAAAGTGACTTCACTTCATTTCACTACAACTTTTGTCCTGCCATTTTTTTCCATTAGGATCGGAAGAGTATCTCTGCTTTAACACAGAGCTAGATATGACTCTGTAACCTCCATACACTTTCCATTTCCTGTTTTCTGTTATATGACCCTGTTAGAGAGAGAGAGAGAGAGAGAGAGAGAGAGAGAGAGAGAGAGAGAGAGAGAGAGAGTGCAGAGAGAGAGAGAGAGAGTGTGTGTGTGTGTGTGTGTGTGTGTGTGTGTGTGTGTGTGTGTGTGTGTGTGGGTGGGTGGGTGTGGGTGTGGGTGTGGGTGGGTGTGGGTGTGGGTGTGGGTGTGGGTGTGTTTGGGGGAAGGGGGTGATACATTTCGACATCCACATCTTACTTTCTCAACTTCCCCTACTGGCAACCATTCACTCACCACCATCTACAGTGCCTACAAAAGTAGTCTCCCCTTGGATATTACTCCTTTTATCTCCTTAATAAATTGAGTCTTTTTCTATTTAATTTGACCATTGTGTAATCATTTTCAATAATCACCTCTTTAATGTCAAAGCAAATGTCCACAAAGAAATGTAATAGAGATATAAAAAGCAAAATAAGAGATTGTATAAATATTACCCCCCCCCCCCCCCCCCCCCCTTAAAGTGGCTGACCTAAATCAACAGCTGTCCAGCCAATTGATGCTAATAGTCTCATAATTAGTGAAATGGAGATAATCTGAGTGCAGTGAATGTGTATAGAATAGCAATATAAAGACACATGCGCCTGGAAGGTCCAGTCACTGCATGGTCAATCTGTATTCCTTGGCTATAATTTCACCATGAAGACAAAAGAACACTCCAAACAACTCACAGAAAAGGTTATTGACAAGCATAAGTGAGGGGATGGATACAAAAAAAAATGTTTTACTAATTATTTACAAATTACTGAACATCCCCTGGAGTTCAGTGATGAAATCCATCATTAAGGAATTAAGCATTATGCAAATGTGTAAATGTAAACATATGCAAATGTCTGCCTAGAGCAGCCATCATGCCACAAAGTGAGTGACCGTTCAGTAAAAATAGAAGTGGGGGAGGCCACCAAGGCACTTACAGTATGACAACTCTAAAGAAGCTAAACACTTCAGCAGCTGAGATGAGAGAAACTATTAATACAGCAACAAGTTCTTCACCAGTCAAAGCTCGATGAGTGAGCTCTATGAGCTCTCGGGAACGCCCTCTGTTCGCTGATTGGGCGGAGCTGCACTTGCCGGAGTAAACGAAAGTGGATCAAGGTGTCCCAGACGGAGCACTGAAGGGGAAAAGAAATTGAGCGGAAGTGCGTAGACAGGCGGAGTTAGGCTATGACTCCTCTACTAACTCTACTAACTACCTCTACATTACCTGTACATTCATTACCTCAGCCAGGGAGGTCATGTTTTCATCAGAGTTTGCTTATTTGTTTGTCTATCTGTCTGTCTGTCTGTCTGTCTGTCTGTCTGTTTGTTTGTTTGTTTGTTCGCAAGATAACTCAAAAGGTTATGGATGGATTTCGATGAAAGGTCCTTTATCAACCCAAGGAAGAAACGATTTTGGGAGTGATCTGTGTCACCGTCTGGATCCAGGAGGCGGTTGCTTTCGCTTGGCGAAGGTCTGAGCTCTCTGGGTCCTTTTCTAGTTGTAACTGTAACAAACTGTTACTGTAACCCCTGTAAAAACCCTCAATCCACACAAACCACACAAAGAGCCCCAGCCCTTTACTACTGAATTTAGGTCTCTTCCCAAACGATGCTACTCTCCAAAATAATGTGACAAAACCACATGCTGCAGCTGTTAATCACACAGCAGTACTAATAAGGCTAAGAGAAAGCCGAAATATTGTGAATAATTACAATCATAGCATTACGTATGATTCCCGTGTCTACGCTCTCGCAGCAAAAGCACGATCCAAGCAAACATCCAATTTGCTGCCAGATTCCCCCAGGGGGGGGCCCCGTGGCGTTCCCACCTGCGGGTGAGGAGAGGGGATTTATTAGGAAGAGTGTAAATATTCATTTTGATCTTGTCCCACCGCACGAGAGAACTTAATTACTGTCATTTGCATATAATTGTCTCCCATGGGACCAGCCCCACAACATGTTCCACAGTGCAAGACACAAGACTGTTGTTGCCTTGGTGATGACGGGGTATTCCAGCGTTGATGTGTTTGTTGTTTGTTTGTTTGTTTGTTTTTTTTTACCCCTTAACAAATGAGGGAACACTATCGTCTCTTCCACCCAGTTCCAGTGGTGTCTTCCATATGTTCGCCTGTTCCACTTGTATGCTGTGTGTGACGGATACACAGACACACACACATGCACTGCAGATCCTGGTGGGATGATTAGATGTCATTCCCATTGTCCTTCTGCCTGATTCCCTATCTACGTACAGTAGCTGCTGTGGATGGCAAAAATTCCAGGGAACAATCCCAGAGCCTTCTCTTTCCCATATACACAGTGCACGGTGCTCAGTCAGGAAGAACAGAGGTTCTCCCAGCGTCAGAGATACGTTATCGTACAAAGCCTTTGCTGTGTCACAAGCCTGACTAGTTACAGTATATATCTTCTTACATTCCAGCATGCCACACACAATCTCCCCCTGGTCCAGAGTGTCTTGAGAATTTGGACTTTACTGTATCTGAAGAAAATGTCTCCATGAATTAGTGTACATCGACTGTATGTTCAGGATTACGTCACAATTTTCCATTATTAATGAACACATCTGCTAGGTTTGCTTTATTAAACAATGAGCAGAACTCCCTCATGAAAACTCTCAATCCCAAAGCTCCTCGGTCTTCTTGTTTTATCAGCATTCATTGTCTTCAAACTTAATAATTAATAAGGGATCCGTTGGAGTTGTGTTATTTAAATGACACTGTAGTACAGTATAATCTTGATATACAGCCATGTCAGAATAGATATCTAGGCTAATGTCAGAACACAGAATGGCATGTTTTGAGTCTGTCATTACTGCCAAGTCATCATGACTGCTGTCTCTATATTGAACTGTTAACTCCAGAGACACAATCCTAAAATGACAATCACAAAGAGTTATGTGATTATAAATATGTGTTATTATATCACTACTGGCTGGCATTATGTGATTACTGGCTTGATGCAAAAACATGTTTACCTACTATTTCTCTAAAAGATCATCTTTCAGATTCACATGCAAACATACACAAATAAACACCCTATTTCTGATTTTTTTTTTTTTTCATACTCTTTCCCTACTTCACCATTTTTTGTTCTCTAACATGCACCAAGTGCATCTTCCTCTAATAGAGATCTGTGATTGGCTCTCCATGCAGGCCCTGGAATGGTGCAGATAATGTGACACTTGCCTCTCATCTGGTATTTATGAGGCAACTCATGCATACATGCATTTAGCACGTACAACTCTACCTCCGTGCTCTAATGATCCTTGCCCACCACTTTTCACAAACAAACAGGAGTTACAAATGTCACTTCGACTGCATGTCAAGACATGTTGCTGTCTGCGCTTGGATGTCGCGCCTTGACATGTCATTCTCAAGGCTACGCGAGATCTTGGGTTGTCGCCACAGACGGTAGAGGTTAATTCTGAATTATTGGACTGTTGTGACCTCGGCAACATCTCAAGCTAGCCCGCGGATGTTTGGGCAAGGGCGGAATATCAGTCGAGAGTGTCACTCCGCTGAGGCGAAGCGGACATGTCTTGCTGTGTTTTGGATCAGCTAGCCCAAAGGCTGGAGTTCTCGGCGTATCGCTTAAATTATTCTAGCGACACAAACCTGTGTGGACTACTGCATAGTTTATGTCAGCCATATTTACGCTTCTTGTGGGTTTCATGAAGCAACACCACCGTCAACTAACAACATCCACAACATTTGCTGACGTGAGGAAAAAGTCAATGACGGGTGTTGTCACTGAGCTGCACGTGCGTTGTTCGAGTTCAAGTCGAGGGTGAATTTCTACAAAAGAAACGTACAGAAATTCCTTCACTTCCCCTAAGTCGGTTCCCTGCGCATCTGGGTAACGCTGAAGGTACATTTACATCTTGTCGGACCCGAGCCAATGCACCTATCCCAAGCATTAATTAATTGTAACGAGTGTTTCGCTTGGCAAGGCAGTGTCACCAGGCCGTTTAAGCGCGTTCCGGTGAGTTGGAGAGGGAAGCTAACGAGATGCCATCCTCCAGATGTTCAGTTCATGGAGCACCTCGTTAGACAGTATGTGTGTGTGTGTGTGTGTGTGTGTGTGTGTATATGTGTGTGTGCGGGGGAGGGGGCAGAGAGCTAGAAAGAAAGAGAGGGGGGAGAGGAAGAGAAGGTGGGGGGAGTGGGAGGTTGTAACCGTGTTTATTAACACCATACCGCATCAGCTGCCATCTGGTGTCGTGCCCTGGATGCTGTGGGCTCACAGGCAGATGGATCCTGCTTTAACCGTCATTAAACTCCGGGGCCCAGGCAGGGGGGCAAGCCAAGGCACTCAAAGCGCTCACACTGCTACCTCCAGGAGAGCCAGGGGTGTGTGTGTGTGTGTGTGTGTCTGTGTGTGTGTGTGTGTGCATGTGTGTGCTAGTGTGTGTATGAGCTTGCGTGGCTGCGTGCATGTGTGTGTATGCACGTGTGTATGTGGGTGCGTGTGTGTGTGTGCGTGTGCGTGCAGGTAGAAGTGAGGGGGCTTTCTAACCCTGGCATTCTGCAGGAGGCACATTCAAGTCCAGACTTTGCATGACTCAGACACTCAGGACGATGAAATGACTGGTCACTGGTCATCTTCTTTTCCAGAACATATGTCAAGGAAAGACAGCTTTTTTCACAAAAAAAAGCTTTCTTTTGACTTTTTACATTTTATTATCTGTCACAGCTACTAATCATGTTTTGTCCAATGAAAGTGTCTTGGGTATATTCTATTTATTTGTGACTTATATATAGCAAAACTTTCTTTACTGACACTGTTGGACTCCAGCTAATCCCACTTCAGTTTAAGATTGTGATGATAATCCACACTATAGCCCATAAGCCTCTATGATTGGGCAGTATAAACTACCCTTATTTACCAAGTGGTGCCTGCGCCACTTTTAGCTTAGCCCTTTAGCGTTCCATAGACAACAGGTACTACAGGAAAACCAGTCCCCTTAATATTCCAAAAACTACCGTGCTTTGCCAAACCGAACCAAACCCAGCCAAACCGAACCATGCAGTTGGTGGAAGTGAGCCAACAGTGACACCTATAACCAATCCCCAGAACACCGTTCTGCCACAGGAGACTGTTTATGCCCATTGTTGTACACACTGGACCTTCACCAGGGATCATCAGGGAAGCAACAGCTTTTCATGCATATTCAACGCTGAGTGTCAGCTTTGTTTGCCGATACAGACACCTAATTGCATAATCTGGGTCTGCAGCGAGTCTCAGAGGGGAAGAGGGATTTTGGACTGTTTTTCTGGGAGGGATGAGAGAGTATCACTAAACTCAAGTGTCAACAGGGACAGCAGTGCAACGTGATCGCTTAGATGACAAGACCAAAGCATTATACCTCGTTTCCCGATAGAAAAATGAACATAAGGACATCCTGTTCGTTATGTACCACGGCATTTTGTGAAAAGGACATTTTAGGACAGCAGATTTTAGGAAATATGCCACCCAGTTGAATTCTTCAGTTGTGAATAAATTCAACAAAAGTTATTAGAAACAGGAACTTTGGAGTCTGTGTCTAATGTAGCGTACACTAAAAGCATTTGAGAGACAAAGGTAGGTGCAAGAAGTGTTTTCGAACAAAAGTGGGTAAAGAAATACAAAAACTAAGATAGGGTATAACACAATAATAAGTAGTAATAAAAGAGCACATTTTCTCTCTCTGGTCCCTTTCATTACTCAACCAGCCATGTTTTGAATTAACCGTGTGTGATAGCTCTGTTAGTAGTACCAGATAGGAAAACATAACAATGGTTACAACATAATGTATTGGTCTCCTTATAATGCTTTGAGAGAAAAAAGCTGAGCTGCAATATGTGTGACTCTCTCTTCTTAAACATTTATGGTAACTTGAAACTTGAAACTTGAAAACTTTAACTTGAATTAAAGTTCATTTCCGAATCAAACAGCAGCACAAGGTGTTTCCTTGCTGTTTCAGAGTAAACTCAAGCGAATTTAATTGGATACTTTCTTTCTCTACTGTAGGTCTTGGTATAACCTTTTTCACACCAGCTGGGTGTTGCACAGTTATATTAAATCAATACATTAAGATGACATACTGTATATGTTTATGGCAATGCAGCAATGGTGGCTTGTGTCTTTAGGAAACAACACAATATATAAGGCTGAGTGTTGTTTCCCTGGCCATGGGAGGCAATGCCATGTCCTCCGGGTGACTCTATGCAAGGGGAGAATGTAGCGAGTAGATTCAAAAGGGAGCTGCCTAAATATAAACCCTGAGAACCCCAGCAGGTAGGAATACCTATCCAGTGTGGAGAATATCCATCCGTCCACTTTAACAAACACGGCACAAATGGCAAAAAGTAACAGAACCCAAACTGAAACTGGTTCATTCACGCAGTAATGTCTTCATGTTATACAATGTGCTATGGTTTTGTTCTGGACTGTATGCATAATGAGAGATAATTATCTGCTAATCAAATGTGACACTGTAACAGAAGGGTGAACATATGTGTTATTATAAAACATGGCTGTGGCTGTCTTAGGGGAGATATTGTTAGATTTTATTGTCAAGACAAAAGGAACAAAAAACAAATCAGTCTTCAGTTTTGCACCTTTATTTCACCCAAACACACACACACTCACACATCAGCATGTCTTTGAACATGTCAATCAAAGACCAATCAAAGAACACACCCAAAGAACACTGTCCTTTCGTCTGTCTGTTTTCATGTTCCTCAGTTTGAATGTGTCTATGCAGCAGCATGTGCTCTGAACCTGCAAATCTGCACATCATTTCCACAGAATTTCCCAGCACCTCACAACAGAGGTTACTATTTCAAGACCAATTAAAAGCTTCCTGACTTTCTTGTGGGTTTCCGTTTGCGGCCTTCACAGTAATCTCAGTGAAGGACACTGATAGATTCTTGAAAGATTATTAGAGAAGGAATACACATTGTTTCCGGTCTTTTTTTCCTTGTCTTTTTTTTACTTCCAAAATGATTAGAAACTTACCCTGGGGGCATTATTATGTTGGAGGTGATCCTAGAGGAAAATCCCTCTCCTATATTCATTAGTGCTTTTTTGTATTGATTTTTCCCACTGACTGAAAGGTGAAACATTCAAGTCCTTCAAACAGACTTTGTTCACCAGGAGTCAACCCCTCACTAATATGACACCTTTGTGTGTGTCTCCCAGTGAAGCTGGAGACTTTACGCTGCATGTTTACAGGACATCCTCTGTGGACACAGGAATGCTCATCCACACATAGTCATAATGAGGTGATCATGTGCACGTACACATACACCTTATCCCTCTAGATACATCTCATGTAAATAACACACACACACACACACACACACACACACACACACACAAAGGTGTGTGAAATTACTGCGCAATATATGCATACCACCGTATTAGCTATGAACTTTTAGGGGGGTTTTTTTTTCAAATGCATTTGGAGGATGAGCAGGCTCATGCAGCCGGACGATGTATTCATAAGGTTTTACGGCGGCGTTATCGTCCTAATCCAGAAAGGATTTGGTGAATGCGCTGACTTTCCCTGCCTTTCCTCAGCCCATCTCTGCTCGTCCAAATGACAAAGAGATCCCAAAGCTCAAGTATACACATGTAAATGCACGCATGGAGTTTGAGCGCAGGTTCCCCCCCGTATTCAGTGGGCTCTGTCATCCCCCTGGTTGGCATCCGCTCACAGAGAGACATAAGCATGTCTGCTTTGTCCCGCTCCATCAAGACTCGCACAATGGCACAGCTTTGCCAGTGGCCCGATGTAGATGGAGAAACAAATGGTAAACACGACTCAAAGCGAACCACAGAGTGTGTTCTCTTTATTTTGCCAGTAGTGGCAGTTCTAAATGCTAATTGTTTCTCATCAAAGCCAAACCATCCATGCCAATTATCTATGTTGATGCGGAGACAATGAACCCCTCCTGCAGGCTTTACTGCTCTGTGTAGAGCATGGGTGAAATCTAAACCATCAGACAACATAAAACAACCATTTATCTTGCTGCAAGGATCAACTGCACCACGGTCTTGACACTAGACTAGGCTATTGTCACAATCAGAACACAGGGTTAACTTTAGGGTTGGGGCGGCATCCATGCATGCATACACTTTCCAGAGACAGAATTTTATATATTTTTTTTCTGTTATTTTAAGCATTCCAACTGTGTGTGTGTGTGTGTGTGTCCACCACTCTTCACTTCTGGCTCCCATTTATTTCCCATTTACTCAGGGAAAACTTCTGACCTTGGCAGGCCATCTTTTCCAAACCAGTGGGTGCTCCAATCTCGGCTGTTGGCTGGAACACCTATGTTTATCTGTGCCGGATTAAAACCAGCCGTCTCCAGGAGGCCGTATAAAAAATGCAAAGAGGATTTGTGAATCATTCCCTAATTCTGAAGTACCAGGTTCTGTTCATTTTTTTTTCCCCACCTCAAATAAATAAAAAGTAAAGCTTTTTTTAAGCAGTTGTTATCAACACATGACTTTTTAATATGTATATCTTGTATGAGCGCGGTTGAACTAAAGAATCTCATAGAGACTACAGTGCATCAGTTAACGAGGCTAGACTCTTTGGTCACATAATTTGTTTAGGGATAATTTTTTCGCTTTGTCTTTTTCTGAATTTTAATGATGTTTTTTGTATCAAGATCTTACTCCAGTGAAATCAAATCAACAATTAGAAATGGCATGAATGGATGCATGTGAAGAATTTGGCAGTTTGTCTGATGACATAATACCAATAGTGTAGAACTTGAGGAGCTTACCAGCTTACAACAGATGAATTAATGTCTTGAACTGCCTAACTGTCTTTTTCAAAGGTAGGGTGCATATACATGCACACAGCTCTGTCCATGGTACTGAAACAGAAGTTGAGCCAGACTGTGTAAGTTTAGCTAAACTAAACTAAGTTAAGTTAAGTTAAGCACTGTCCATCGTACTGAAACACAATACAACTTGAGCTGGACTGTGTAAATTAAGTTAAACTAAGTTAAGTTACACTAAGTTAAGTTAAGCACTGTCCATGGTACTGAAACACAATACAACTTGAGCTGGACTGTATAAATTAAGTTAAACTAAGTTAAGTTACACTAAGTTAAGTTAAGCACTGTCCATGGTACTGAAACCAGCATGTTTAGTGGTGCATTAGCACGTACTGGATCACTAATGCATTAGTTTGGTGTTTTAGAATGTTGCTGGTCATGTCCATATTTAATTCCATTCTAAAATCATTTAGATGCATGACTCAGCAAAGCAGAGAATACCAATCCAGTGTGTATAGCCTGTGCTTGTGTTTTTATTTGTGTTTGTGTTGGTGTTTTTGTTTGTGCTTGTGTTTGTGTGTTTGTGTTTGCATTTGCGTTTTTGTTTGTGTTTGCGTTTGTGTTTGCGTGCTTGATGCTTGGCTGGTCTGTGTGCTCACTCTGGCAGAATGTAAGACCCAGAGTGAGGGCCATATATATATATATATGTATATGTGTGTGTGTGTGTGTGTGTGTGTGTGTATACTGTATATATTTATTTATTTTAATTCATTTTATTAACTTCATCCTCCTAATCCTTTTGGGGCAAGAGAAAACCAATCTAAAGATGCAATCACCCCCACAATCAACCCTGAACCCCAGCTCAAATAAGCACAGAGGAGAAGCCGAGCTCAGGTTACGAGTCGAGCACTTATGTTAAAAAACAGGCTTCCTGCTGTCTTTCTCCTTATTGTTTCATCCTTTCCTGTTTGCATTTATTTGTTTCTCTGACTTCTGGGAATTCACACCAGAATAACCAATGTGGAGAACGTTTTTTTCTTTTTTTCTTTAAGAAAACATACCTGTAGTGTACGCACAGACAAACAGTAGCATGTGGAAAAAACGTCTAACAATGATTACCTCATAGGATCCTTCCCGAGCCAATAACACTCAACTAAACACACTATACCTTACGGCAGGAGGTACTGTCTGCATCCATGGTAAACAACAGACTCCACAGGGTGAAATGGTGAAAAACTGCTTAGGCAGGCTGTAGTCACACTGTTATGTCTGCTTTTCCCTGCAGCTCCTTTGACAGCACACTGACACACCCTTTGGGCAGAACTCACACAGGTGAATGGACATGTCCTGCAGGAGTGATATATCCATGTGTTAGAAGGGCTAAAGAGAAGTTGTAAGGGAGTTCAGTCAGGATTCCACACAATTATGGTACTATGATGGTTACAGTTAGTACAATACTATATCAGTTTGTCACTTCCAGTCCCTCATATATAAGAGAGGGTTGTAACTGGACATTTTCAAAGCCATGTCTTGATACTAGCAGGGGGGACACCCCAGGGTCTGTTCAATGACTGATCAAACTAACAAGGCCTTACACAATTTAAATGACCCATTCTGGCTTTCTATGACAAACGTCAAAGTTCCTGGCTGATAAATCAGTGTAAAGAGCTGCCCTTGTTGAGATACTGTAATTAAGCAGTTAGTTGATGGCAGCATTGACTGGTCATGGCAAATCCCCTGGGACTCCTAGTGTGATTGACCAGTACTAGTGCAGCGCCTCCAAAATGACCAGTTAAAGCTACCGCTGCTTCTGCGTCACATGCCATGGCATATCTTGCTTGTTGTGTGTGTGTGTGTGTGTGTGTGTGTGTGTGTGTGAGAGAGAGAGAGAGAGAGAGAGAGAGAGAGAGAGAGAGAGTTCAGTTTAGTTTTAGGTGGTGTTGTACTGTATATTTAGGTTGAGTCTAACAAACCAGGTGTGAGAAGGACTAGTTTACTGTGAGGAGTAATGGTGGTCACCATTTATTCACACTTATGACAGTGAGATATGCAGGACTCGGTGGGGGCAGGGAAGGTCTTTCTTGAGAGATCTAATGGGCTGTTAAATAGACTCCTCAGTGCTATCGGAAATATCTGAATCGTTTGTGCACTGCCTCTTCCTCTCTCTTCATACATGCACATATCCACACACACTCTTTCACATGTATTCACAGATGTCTTTCACACATTCCCACGGATATCTCTTCTTGGTTCTCTACCAACGAACAAATACACCAACTAATTGGTGTGCATATATGTAAAACTGTAAAAACTGCATAAAAAGTAATACAAATGATCCTAACAAAGTGTGGTGCTCCCACGAGTGTAAACAATAGCCTACCATTCCTGTCTCCTGCCTCTCAAATCAGATAGAGGAAAAGTCAAACGAATGTTAACACCAAACGGGAATATTTGGAGTCATGGTACATTACATTTAATCAGAGAATGATTTAAGATAATCACCTGTTAATTGATTTTCATTGAGACGCTCTCCATTACCGAGTGCCCCATTCTCACTGATCATCAGACTGCGTAATGCATCCAAACCAGCATTAAAGGGACTTTAACAAGTGAGTGATGAATGCACGCCTCGCTCTAAATCGAATTTGCTGATAAGTGGTCGTGTGCATGGTGCATCCTCTATCACTGGTTTATTCCGTCTTTTCATCTCTTTTCCGGCGTCCGGCCTGGCATTCATTTCCACAAATAATGCTCTTTCCACTTCCATGTAAAATGAGCATGGCAATGGCACACTGAACAGAGATTACAAGTTGAGTGAGAGCAATTCGCGAAGAGGCACGCTCGGGCGTTTCAATCAAGTTCGGCCGCGTCGCGGCGATAACACTTCACACCCCGCCTCTGTCTGGCCCGCAGACGATGGCACAAGCCTGCTGTATAGGCCTACTTTGTCGCAATGTGATGGCCGTAAAATGGGACCGTTTTATATTTTCCGGCCCGAATCACCAATGCAATGAGTTGCATTTGTATTGAGATTGTGTATTCTTGAACTTTGAAGTGGATGCGCATGTTCCCGTTGTCTTCCCAAATGAGCTTGAGTTTTGATCATGATGTAGAAAAGAGACTCAGCTGGAGAGAGTTGGGCAGAGAGAGAGAGAGAGAGAGAGATTCAGTCTTTGGTGGCTCACACATGAAGCTTAACAGGACAGAAAGAAGGTTATTCTCTTTGAATCTTGTCATTCTTCCATGCCAATCTGCATAATATCTGATCTGCCAGAACAGTGAAGCAAGAACATCCGTCCATCAATTCCACTAATTAAGAGGAAGGCTGCTCAACCTCCTGGTAATCTCCTCTTCATTTGTGTAGAGCACCACAGATATTCAGAAAAAGGAAGGTGACATTTTCAGATTTATGATTATGGACAAGACCAACTCTACTGGGCTTGCGCAATGTCTCTACTTGATAACCTGCTAATAAATATGTCACTATAATGTGTGACCAACACTATCCATCAAGATAATCACCACCATATCTTCAGTCAGTACTATCTAACTTCATGTATCAATTCCCATTCAAATCATCTTGGTATGTAACTGTGCTTTTTCTGCGCATCAACATCAATAGCAAAAATGAATGAGATGACTCAATCGAGTTCCTTGTGGTTGTCCAGTTACTGATACCGAACAGTACAAAAATAGACTCGGATGATGGAAACCACTTATGAAATCAGCCAAGATGAGCAGAATTGTTCGACTGAAGGACCCCTATGATGCTTCTCACAGGGCTCTACCTCTAAGCATACCCCCCCCCCCTCCTCCACCTCCTCTCCCTTCCCCAGAGCCAGCAGCTAAGAAGCCGCGGCCTGTTCCTCTATGGGCTACCGTGGGATGGCAAAGGTGCAAGTCTCCTCCTAACAGACATTAATTGATTGATATCGTGCGACCCAGAGCTACCCACACGTGCCAAGGTAAGCCATCTGCGGTGCAATTAGACAGCCATCTGATGCACACCTATGTGCACCTGTCGGGATCCTGGGACATGGCCAAAAATTAGGAACCCAGACCAGAGCATAGCTCACCGTGATAAGAGATGGGCATTGCCTAACTGAAGTCCATGAGGTAAGGATCACCTCGAATGCAATAACAGGTCATCTTGATTAATATACAATGCAATAATAATAGTAATAATAATACAAAGGCAAAAGGATTACGTTGTTACAATATTTTATTTACTTAATTTATTACGTTTGTTTAATAGAATATGTATCTTCGGTCCATATAATTTAGGTAGTCTTATGAAAGACACTATATTCACAAATATTTATTCTACAGGTATGTTCAATGTTCTTCACAGTAAAATGAAAAAATATTGTCAAAACAAAATATAAGCCGTCAAGTAGAACAATTGCTTATTTCTTTTTAATTAACTAATTTTGAGACATTTACATCAACATACAAGGTAAGTTTAACATTCACATGAATGAACATTTATCTTATGTCCGATGACCAGAGTTATACTGTAGATCTTCAACTTATAAAAAAAAAAATACGACAAAAATGGAATAGACATTACAGGAATGTCATAGCTGAGATGTATTGACAGTTCTGCCGATATCAAATATTTTCTTCATTGCGCACATTTAGGTTCACAAAAGATTAGTTACTCACAACTTTGAATAAAATAGACATAAAACTGGAGTCCTTTACTCAAAAGACCCCTGTAGTTGGGTAAACCCAAAACATTATTGTCAGTAACCTCTAACACTAACCGTCATATAAACCGAAGCGGTTTTAAGAGTCGAAGGCTGTCAATTCCATCCATTCATTCGACAATAAAGAGGTAACTTCATGACCAGTCAACCTATCAGCAGCAACAGGGTAGGACAACAGGGTAAGACAACCGTCTAACGTTACTCTGGGTACATACAAAATATAGAAGCACTATACTGTTACACTACTGGGTTATCCAATAGTGGCTTCACATGCATTTTAGTGCAATGATCACAAAGGCGCAACTGGTCAGGAGAGTGGAGATGGGCGATGAGACGTACGCGGACCTAAAATCTCAACGTAAATAAAACATTAAATAGCCATTCCCATTTGTCCTGCTGCCACATGTAGTGTTTCTGCGAGAAGCCTTTGTTGAGGTCTGAAGGCATGTTAGACTGACATGTTACACGGACAGTTAATGGATGCGATAAAGATCTCTGATAGGTTTATAAAAATGACGCAGAGACGGCAGAAAAGCCACTTCAAAAGAGGAGCACCAGGAGACGGTGGAACTACTGGGGAAGAGTGGAAATGCTCGGATTTGGCAGTTTAGGAAGCCAAACAACAAGGGACTTCAAACAAAACTCTGATGGATTTAGCTGCTTGAGGCGACTTAAAATACATTGTATAAAAATCTAATCCCTTTTTAATGTCCACTTCAAGCATGTAAACAAAGTGCCCCTCCTCCTCCTCCGACGAAACCAACAGTACCAGAGTTTTTTCCTGCAGAGAGACTAGCTTTGGGCCTGGTCCACAATTTATGAAGAAGAAAAAAAAAAACTCCAGGGAACTCATTAACTTCCTGTCTAACGTGTTTGTGTAAAAAAAGAAAGGAAAATCAGACAGTGTTTCAATCATGATTTGGCAGAGTCTGCTCACACGATACTGAACAGTGGAGTTGGACTGGAGGACTCCCAAGCCCCTCAAACAAAGTTACACCCCCCCCTCCCCTCCCAGTACCAGGCCTGAACATACCTCAAGCGCATCACAAACATTTATGTTTCTTAATTGATCTGAACCTGATCATTACACCAGTTATACCAGACATTACCTGACTGTACTGAGGAGGCATGATCAACTCAAGACTCCCAGTGGGGACCTTCTCTATTTCAGCTCCACAATGTGACGGAGAGCTGCTTCTACACACACACACACACACACACATATCCAGAGTAAGCCCTGATCATTCAACATGTATCTGTGGCAAGAAAATACTCTACTCCCATCAAACAATAGGTATGAAGACAGCCATCAAAGGCCAAGTATGGGTCCCTGACAAAAGCTGTTATGGACCATTTCTCCTGAGACACTTTTCTGCCCAGCAACCCATGGGAAGGATCCCAATTCTACAGAGATAAACGGAAAAACTGAATCCTCCTTTCCCAACAACATTAAACTCACTATCAGAGTCTAATAGAGGCAACGGTGAAAGGAAAAAAGACAACAGATAAAAATAGACTTCAATAAAAGAGGAGTTCAGGGAGAAGGGAGGGGTGGGGATGTGGGCACAAAAAAATTATTCTGTTGTATGTTTGTTGGCTGGATTGACAGAGCGATGATGCCAGAACGTTCCACGGGGGAGGAGCTTGTGGGCGGCTGGGCTTCTAGAACTAAGCAGCCTCTGGAGACGGGGAGCACTCTGGGAATTTTCCGGAGAAATCCACACTCCCAGTGCCCCTAAAGGCGGACAGGTTTTTGCAGCATGTAAAAAAAAAAAAATCATAAAAATAATAAGGATAATAACAATAAAAAAAAAATACTTCACTATTCAGTTCGAGAGGCTGTATTTCTCTCTCTCTCTCTCTCTCTCTCTCATTGTTTGTCCCTTGGTTCCCATTTGAGGCTGTGAGTGGCGCTTAGAAGTTCTGCAGCTCGGGCAGGTTCTTGTAGAGGTCCAGAGAGTCGGGGTTGGAGAAGGCGCCGCGCTGGGTCACATCCTTGCCTGCGATCACCTGCTTCACCGCCACCTCCACCTTCTTCCCACTGATGGTGTACTACACCAAAGGAAACAACAGAGCAAGAGTAAGGGAAGATACTATGTAATTATATGTGTGTATGTGTGTGAGTGTGTGTGCATGCATATGTGTGCATGTGTGTGTGCATGTGTGTGTGTGTGTGTGTGTGCATGTGTGTGTGCGTGTCTATGCATATGTATGTGTTCATGAGTGTGTGTGTATGCATATGTGTGTATGCTTGTGTGTGTTTATGCATCTGTGTGTGTGTACGTGTGCGTGTGCGTGTACGTGTGCGTGTATGTGTATGTATACAGATGCAAACATATACAACAAACAAACTCTACACCAAAGAGTGATGGAGAGAATACAGGGATCCCTATCAACCTCTCCATCCATTTACATCGCTCATCCATCCATCCATCCATCCATCCATCCATCCATCCATCCACATCTTTCTCTCCATCCATTTACATCACTCATCTATCCAGCCATTTTTCTCTCCATTCATTTACATCACTCATCCATCCATCAATCCATCCGTCTCTCTCTCCATCTATTTACATCACTCATCCATCCATCCATCTTTCTATCCTTCCATTTACATCACTCATTCATCCATTCATCCATCTATCTTTCTCTCCATCCATCTACATCACTTATCCATCCATTCATCCATCTTTCTCTCCATCCATCTACATCACTCATCCATCCATTCATCTTTCTCTCCATCCATTTACATTACTCATCCAGCCATCTTTCTCTCTATCCATTTACATCACTCATCCATTCATCCATCCCTCCATCCCTCCATTTTTCTCTCTATCCATTTACATCACTCATCTATCCATCCATCCATCCATCAATCTATCCATCCATCCATCCGTCTCTCTCTCCATTCATTTACACAACTCATCCATCCATCCATCCATCCACCCATCTTTCTCTCCATCCATTTACATCACCCACTCATTCATCCATCAATCCATCCATCAATCCATTCATTCATCTTTCTCTTCATCCATTTATATCACTCATCCATCCATTGGATCCATTCATCTTTCTCTTCACCCCCCCCCCCCCCCCCCCCCCCCCCCCCATCTCACCGGAATGTCCATGGTCTCGAGGAGCAAGGCGGGCACGTGGCGGGCGGAGAGTGCCACCCTGATGGCTCCGCGGATCCTCTGCACCAGCTCAGGGCTGAAGGGCTTGTTGGGCGCCATCTTCAGGAACAGAATCACCCGCTCCTCGCCGTCCTTGTTGTACTGGGGGACGCATAAGCTGTCGGACACCTCTTCAAAAGCCTCCACTGTGGAGAAAATGGCGATCGATCAAGCCATGAGTTTGCACGTAACATTATCACATAACGTTCTCTCTGATTGGTGGATCAAGCCTTGAGTTCGCGCATAACATTATCACATAATTTTCTCTCTGATTGGTGGATCAAGCCTTGAGTTTGCACATAACATTATCACATAACGTTCTCTCTGATTGGTGGATCAAGCCTTGAGATCGCACATAACATTCTCACAAAACGTTCTCTCTGATCGGTGAATAGCACACAAATTCAAGCTGTTCGTGTTTATTCATAGTTATGACTTTAAACGGCCAGTGTGTCAGCAGACTGGATCTTACCGATGTTATAGATCTCGGAGCTCCCAAATCGAACTCCATTGGGGTTCAGAGTTCCATCACTGAAAACAAGCAGTGGACAATGTTAATGTACATACTAGGGACACCATTTTACACTAGATAGATATATAGATAGATAGATACAGTAGATAGATAGATAAAAATCACATACATTCACATAGGCTCATACATACAACTAAAAATACAAAGGAAGATAATCAATAGTGTACTATTACAATAAGGTTAGCTTATTCTTAGTGTCATTATAAGAACACTGCCAGTGCAAATTCTATTCTATTCTGAGGGTGGATGGATGATATCATATGGATCCTATGGATCTTCTGCTAAGACAAATGTAAACATACTCCAAGCTAGAACATAGCATCACCTTACTTTAAGCGTGGTCTGAATGGCAATGGTACTGCAAGTTTAGAAGTGTTTTAAAGTTTTCTACAACTACAAAATACCTATTGCGCCTGAACACACAGACAGATAGAGAAAGAGATAGATGTCAAGATGGGAAAACATAGAGACAACAGAGAGAGAGAGAGAGGAGAGAGAGAGAGAGAGAGAGAGAGAGAGAATCACCTTCTCCCCAGCATGACTATGCCTCCCGTCTTTGGATTGATCTTGCAGTAGTCTCCGTGAGCCCAAACACCTGAGCAGACAAACACACACACACACACACACACGCAATAAGAGAGCGTCTCCAGCTGGAGAGATGAGCAGCAGAGATGAGCAGATATTGGGGTTCTTAAGTACAGCCTCCATGCGCATGGTATAGACAGCTTGTGCACGCCTACACACACACACACAAACGAAAAACACACACACCAAAACAAACAAAAACACACACAAATGAACAAACGAACACACACACACAAACGAACTCACACACCCACACACAAAAACACACACACACAGACACACAAACAAACAAACACACATATCCCTGGAGTGTCTACACACAGAAACACAAAGACAGAGATAGATAGATAGAGAGAGGAGAGAGAGAGAGAGAGAGAGAGAGAGAAAATGGACTCCCTTCCAAAAATATGTCTGCAAAACAAACGTGCCCAGCCCGGGCACAAATAGCGGCTGCGCGCCACCACCACTCGGCTTAATGGCAGCCGTCTCTCTATCAGCGGCGGGCGGCACGCGTTGGCAGGCGGTGGGGGTTACCGGGATAAGTGGAGAAGTAGGCTTTGCGGTATTTGATGCCACTCTCGTCGTTCCAGAAGTGCGTTGGCTGACAGGGGATGGGCTTCAGGCAGACCAGCTCACCGCTCTCCCCCCACACCGGTGTCCCTGTTTGAGGACACGCGCACACACACACATGTGAGCACACACACACACACACACACACACACACACATTTGCACACACACACACACACACATTTGCACACACACACACACACACACACACACACACACACACACAACACACACACACACACACACACACATTTGCACACACACACACACACACACACACATTTGCACACACACACACACACACACACACACACAACACACACACACACACGCACACACACAGTTTGAGTCTGGCACAGAAAACGACAAACTTTTGAAAAAGCATTTATTTGAGAATTTGAGGAAGGACCATTAATGATGGCCCAAATAATTTTGCTGGTTGGTTAATCTAACACACACGTGCCAAAACAATAAAAAAAATAAACGAATATGCAAAAAAATCTCAGCATATTCAGTGGCCACGGTGGCCTCTCGCTTTCAGAATCGCAATCAGCAGATCAGCGATGCCACCCTGTTCGCATGGGCCAACACCACCAATTACACACACATGCTCAAATCACTGATTGCTGAGGACAGTCTGTCATTGGCATGGCGCGCATGGCACAGGCGCGGGTGGCAAAACCGCAGGGCATCGGCGCCCTGACAACACCCTCTCTGCACTGCCACCCCAACCCCCAACCCCCCCCCGCTGGCTCTCACCTTCCAGGCTCCAGGCCTCCACTGCCATGCCCAGGTTCCTGGCCTGGATCTCGCCACGGTGGACGGGCAGCGCCACATTCTGGCCCATGAAGCAGGAGATGATGTCCGTGCCACCTGTGGATCAGCAGCATCACAGTCACCATCGCATCAGAATCACCACCGTCACCATCACCACCATTCATGTCTGTACAATTGTTCATTTAGAAGGCTTAAAGGAAAGGGAAATGTGTGACGACCGGTAAATATTATGGTTTTGAAAATATTGTCGTGGACAATTCATCATCGTCATCAAAACACCATCAACACCATCATCATGTCTGTACGTTTGTTCATTTAAAAGGCTTAAAGGAAACGGAAATGTGTGACTAAATATAATGCTTTTGAAAATGCTTTCGTGGACAATTCACCATCGTCATCAAAATCACCAACACCATCACCATCATCATCGTGTCTGTACATTTATAAGGCTTAAAGGAAAGGGAAATGTGTTGACTAAATATAATGGTTTCGAATGTTTGTTTGGACAATTTCAATCATCTATTTTCAAATCTGTGACAACCCAGCAGCCCGTGCCTGAAATCCAACACTGTGTCTGAGATTTTGAAGCTGGCAGAGTCTTTCCTCCACAGCAATTCATGCTTTAGATATGCACGTTTCATCAGAATATCGGCCAGGGATTTGGA
>NC_085001.1:12539249-12586394 GCF_963854185.1 Sardina pilchardus | reverse complement strand
AAGTACTCTTTGCACGGCTGGCTGGTTTGATGCGCGGGAGGCATCTCAGGAGCCCCGCTGCTCACTCCACAGGGGGGGTGGTGGGCTCTCTGTGCCTGAGTGCTCCCCTCTCTCCCTCCCTCTCTCTCCCCCCCTCTCTCCCCCTCTCTCTCTCTCTCTCCTCCTCTCTCTCCCCCCTCTCTCTCGGTGGGGATGAGACAGGCCCTCTCTCTCTCTCTCCCCTCCCTCTCCCTATCTCTCTCTCTCTCTCCCTCCCTCCCTCCCTCCCTCCCTCTCCCTATCTCTCTCTCTCCCTCTCTCTCTCTCTCTCTCTCTCTCTCTCTCTCATCCCTCCCTCCTCTTCTCTCTCTCTCTTTCTCTCTCCCTCTCTCCTTGGTGGGGATGAGACAAGAGGGTGCCGCTGCCAGAGAGGCTGCTTCCCGTCATCACAGCGCTGTATCAATTACGCCACACTTAGAACACATAATGCTGGACAAAATGGCCGCCACTTAAGGGCATGCAGGAGGGGGGTGGAGAGGGGGAAATACAGGTTTGGAGTACTCTGCATGTGGAGGCAGAGGACTACAATCCCGCCTTTTCTTTCAGCAGGTGTGCACCCATTTAGAAAAACTGGCAGTCATTTTTTGGGCGAAGTGACACTGTGGAAAAGCACTTCACTTTTGGTAAAACGTGGAACAGGAAATACACAGTGCGTCTATGACATGTCCTCCACTCTCAATAAATGTAATCACCTCTCTCTTCACTACCGCCCCCCCCCCCCCAAAAAAAACCCTCCTCTCCTAAACAGCAGCCTCCACCCCCTACCCTCACCCCCTCCACCCGTCCTCTCCTGCTTAGCAAGTCAAATGCCACTGTTATTCCTCAGGGGGGGTGTCCACACGTACGTGTTGGAAGAAAAGGGCAGAATAATATTCCAAAAAAACAGCGTATGATTAAGTTTAACCGAAGCATTGAAATGGGCGAGCGCGGCCCAACAATCACCGGTGCGCTGACGCACTCTTCGGGAGTCCCGCGCTCCGCTCGTGTGCTCGGAGGCTGAGCGGCGAGCCACTTGCGCCCACTCATGCCCTTAACGAAGGGTGGCACAGGCGAGCTCCAAATTAATGAGGCGGCAGAGGTGGCGCCTCTCTGAATAGAGGCGGGAGGCGAGCGGACCAGGTGGTGAGGGACGATTAAAGGTGGCGGCGGAGCAGGGGACCTCTCCTCTCCATCAGCGAGCAAAGTGAGCTGTGTTTAAAGAGGTGGCTGGAATTGTGGTTAGTCTGAGTGTGTGTGTGTGTGTGTGTGTGTGTGTGTGTGTGAGGGTGCTCACCTGGCTTCAAGTTGCGCTCCTCCAAAACCGCCAGCCACTTCGCTCCTGTCCCGAATATCGTGATCCTGGTGGGATAAGGAGAACATATGTCAAGGTTTAAGATGGCAATTCTTGAATAACGTAAGTGAATCAGACTCATTTCCATGTGCAGATACATTTAAACTTCTCAACTTCTCATATTAAGGAGGGTAAATTCTGCTTCATTTCCAAACCTTATAAAGGTCTGTACATTTGGAATTGTTGCCCTGCGTTTCTGTATCATGGTATCAAGTAAAGATCCCAACAGAAACTTACTACAATGTGTTGGAAAGCCACCAAGGGTATCCTTAACCACATATTGATTGTGCATTACTTTTTAGCCCTTGAACGATACAAACAGGGAAGTTCATGACTTATTGATGTGAGCATCATTAACTGTTCTTATAAACCATTAAAAACGATTTTCGCTTTAGGTCATCTAGCATTGTACGCCTCATTCAAAGAATATGTAATTATGTAAATGGCCTGATCTAATTAGCATGAAAAGTTTTAATGGCAGTAGCGCTGCAGTGATGATAGATCTCCACATAAACTCCTCTTATTGTATCTGTGCAAACCATGCGTAGTCCAGTTTAGCGCACAACAACAAAATATTACTTGGAAAGCACTGGCATCGGGTGGTTAATGAAAAAAAAGAAAGGGGGGGGAAAAAGCCAACTCGATATTCTCTCCCGGCTAGTCAAAATGTCCCATCATTATAGGATGTTTTTTCAGATCAAGATGATTTTCCAGATGATTACAGATCTAGGTCTCTTCTCATGCACTTTTACCATATACTGTATACCATTCACCTCCTTTTGTGGTTTATTGAATGTCTCTACTGTTTAGCAAGTGTATTAACTACTAAGTCTAATATGTGTAATGTCTATTGTTGTCCATGTAGAAATTGTGCTGCAGACTTTAATACACTGTAATGAAACCGCATTCCACTGGCATTAGTCGTGTGGCCATTAAACTATCAATCTATCAATAAACAGCCAACTAAAGCAATGCAATCTTTTATAGAACTGTGGTAAATATTTTCAGAGTGAGTACATGACTTCCTGGAAAAGGTTTACAACCACTTTCACTTTTATAGGTGATAGCTCTGATGGAAGTTAGCTAACAGCTTCGATTGTTTGGTCATTTCTTAACAACAGCATTTATTGATCTAAGTAAGACATTATAGCAAATGTGTATCCATGTTTTCAATTAACAGACCATTGATGAGAACCTTGCAGGCTCAAGTCATCTGCCCAAGAGGCAAAATGGCATCTTGTAGCAATTATGGCTTTCCAACTCTTCTCAAACACACACATACATACGCACACACGCACGCACACACACACACACACACACACACAGATGTATTTACAGACACAGAGACACACACACACACACACACACACACACACACACACACACACGCACAGAGAGAGAGAGAGAGAGAGAGAGAGAGAGACACACACACACACATGCACAGAGAAAGACAAAGAAAGAGTTTTGTGTGTGTGTGAGAGAGAGAGAGATTTAAAAAAAAAAAAAAAAAACACCACCTTGCTTTGGGACATTCAATTCAAAATCTGAAGATAAAATGTGGGACCTCATTGAAATGTATCTGCGAAGACACTTCCCAGGAACCAACATGAAATATACTTCCTGGAATCCATAGGAGATATTTCTCTTAACAATGCGGTCTAGGTGTTTTTGGTCTGGTTGAAGGAGAATTCTAAATGTCTGGTGGTGACGAGCAATTACCAAAAAAGCAACAGCGATGGTGACAGGACACCCACTGTTTTAAATCCATGAAATACCAAACAAAAAGAGAGCAAAAAACAGGCTGAAGTAAGCGCAACATCGCCACAAGGTTGAGCACAATCAGAGGTGCCGACGACAGAGCCTGACGCTTTGTGGTTCGGCTGCTGCACAGCCCCATGGGAAGTGTGTTCAGGTTCATTTCCAGGGCAACATGCATTTGTCAGTAGGACCTCAATCTTATGAGAGAATAGAACATGATTTGCCCAATGTACCACAGACGAGAGGGTGGGGTGGGAGGGGGGCCAAAGGGGGGGGGGGGACATATCCAGGTAGCTGAACATCCCCTGACGTCTCTTTTTCGAAAACTGCAAAACTCTTTCTGATTTGGTCCTTTGAAGCAAGGATTTACAGGCACAGGAACACTTCTCATTCAGCACCCTACATATTTGAAAGAGCACCGCAACGTGATGTTTACCTGCCTTGGAGAGTGCTTTAAGGCTAACAGTAGACATATAGTCTTAAACATCATTACAAATCTTTTATGATAGACCAGCAAAAGAAAAATAAATCCAGAAGAACACAACTGAATTTCAATTTCAATCACAGTCTTAAATTCTGGCTTAGGAAAGGTCACAACGTAAAACAGCATTTGGCTCCTTCTCCTGTCCAGCGGAATTCAGCGTGACGCAAATATCAAGAGGGCAAGTGCTGTGCTCACACAACTATGTCAACCAATGACTTTAGGCGGCACGGTAGTGAAGAGTAGAGGCATTCCCCCCGACCTTACAAGTGAAAAATAATCGTTGTGATTCCCAGCCCTCAGCCTTCGCCTGCGAGACCTCCATGCTGTTTATTAAACTAAGTCGGAATGGCAACAGCGTGCGGCGAAAACAAACTTCGCCGCGTCGAAAAAAATCCTCTTTGCCTCCGATAATCCATCCCCTTCTCCCACTCTCGCTCCCGCTCAGCGGCCCATTTCCCAGGATCATTTCTCCACTAATAAATTCATACAATTCAATAAAGCTTCCAGCGCAGCAAAGCGACGGCTGGGCTGGTTGTATAAAAGTCATTTGTTTGTCGTTCCTGGAGGTAAGTCGTGAAGGCAGCCAACTGGGAGTGTGTACAACTTGTCACTGCTGGTGTGTAGGAATCGAAAATTTGACTAACTTATCAATACGTTTCGGGGATCCATTCTGTAAGTCTTATTCAACCAAATCTATTTGTTATGAAACAAGAGCGCTGTTTCCTCATTTTGCCCTGCTATGTTTCCTGCTTATTTTTATGTTTGATTCAGCCTATCAAGGCACAGGTCCACCATGAGGTGAAGTGGAAGACATTCAGCATTACTGTAGCATGCATCAAGGACTATTGAATATAATGAACAGAACTGATCAATAAGGGAAATTTGATGAGAAAGACAGCAGAGCAGTTTCTTTGGGGGGAAAAAAGCCTGTTTCTACAGCCCGTGCCTTTGTTACCTAAAAATGCGACTCATTAATCTAGCTACCCAAATACATCTTTAAAGATTCACACAAACCTGTGATCCAGTACATCAGACCGGTATAAAAGCAATATAGTGCCTATCACTCACTTCCTGCTGCATCTCAGAACATCTTTTCAATAATCTGGCCATGTTAGATCTAAGATACGATTCCATTTGGACAGACATCCATTCTGTGTCTGTTGCTTATCTGTTTGAGGTCTCTCTCTGAGGAGTCTTGCTGTCTCTATATATATTAGTCCATCAAGACAAGATGGTGGAACCCTGTGACATGGTTTACATTCTTAGCTTGACATCTTTGCAGGGCCAGCCCTAGCATGGTTTTCATAACCTCCGTAAAGCCTTCACTTACCATAGAGAATATACAATGGAAATGATTTTTTAATGAGCACTTTAGATCTATTCTATACAGGTGGATATATACTTCAAAGTTAGAAGAGGACAAAGATCTGAGTTCTGGTTCTCTGACAGGACAGAAGCTGCCAGGTTCTCTGCACTCACGGAGCACAAAACTATGACAAGTTCGTAAAGGGCCATCACCATCGTTTGCTGAAGTTTCTCTGCCTTTTAGAAGAAGGGGGGAGCACGGCAACGGTGTGAAAAGGAAAGTGCAAGTGAGCAAGCGTGTGAGTGTGTCTCCCTCTCTCTCTCTCTCTCCAACACACACACACACACACACACACACACACACGCACGCGCACACACTGCAGCAGAAGAACTGACAGGTGGCACGTTGGCACTCCGCTCACACCACCTCGACGCAGAGTGTGTGCGGGGGAAACACAGCGCTTAATTCCCCCAACACCGACTCATCTCCTGAGGAAACAATAGAGACCTGATGGACCGTGGACAAGACATCCACAACACCACCACCACCGCCATCGCCACCGTAACCACCACCACCACCACCCCACCCCCCAGCACCTCAACCACACACCCCCCCCCCCCGCGCTCCCCCTACTCCCTCTGTTCCATCTGCATGTCGACTACAAGAGAAGCTCGATTAAATATCGACCACGTTTTCAGATTTAACACCGCTCATCGCGACGGGGCTGCGGCGGCCGACTCCGACGGGAACGCCGCGACCAGGGCCCGTGTCTGTGTGATTAAACACGCTGGCACAGTGGTCGCCAGCCGATGGTTTATTCATAGTGCCACTTTTTGCTGCACTCTTTTTTCTTTTTTTCTTGTCGCCCACCCCAGAAGCTGCGCATGTCAATGGGCCGTGATCTGCCTCCCAGACGGCATATTGTCCTCAGTGTAAAATGCTAAATTAGTCAATACAAGTTTAAGCACAACTAAGAAGTCGTGAGGGGCTGTTTTTCCGCTCCTGAGCCAAATCGTTCCGAGCAAAGAGAGTTAATGTTACTCGGGCGTATCCACCGAAGGGCAGTTTGTTCTGAAACGATTCCAAGCCGTCCCCGGTTCAGCATGGTCGGACAGCCGTACTGCCGCGCAGCACAAGCAGTGAATCGCTTTGATAACGTCATGCGTCTCTGACCCAATACTAAGATAAGATAAGAAAACGTTATAGTCCATTAAATGTACATAGAACAGAACACTGTCTTTTGGCAATTCGGCAACACAGTGAAAAATAGAACACACAAAGTACCTACGATAAAATAAGCTTTAGCAGTAGCAATGAGGTTGTAGGGGGGTATTTTGTTATGTTTTTTGTCCAGGACTGTCATGGCTGGAATGATGATTGTCATGGCTGGAATGATGAGTGAAAGGGGCGGGTGGAGTGGTGATAGACCCGAGTTGCCTTCTTGGTCACGGACTAACTACATAGGTGCACTTTTTACTGACAAGCACTCGATACACAATGGATTTTATTGAGCGCCTCTGATAAAAATAGGACTGAATCGTAATCTACATAGCGACAGGGATCAGCGGTGGTGTGCGGGGTGGTATGGAATCTAATCAAATCAAACGCCGAAAACAGAGGGCACCGCTCTCATGCGGGCACCCATGTGCGGGGCTCTAGAGAGTGGAATCCTCCACAAGACAAGACCCAGTATGGGTCGCACATTTGCTTAGGAGCTTTCCATTTACCCATCTGGCCCACAAGGAGCTTTGTGGGGGTCGACTGAAAGAACTTCCTTTACCTTTAGCATGATAGGGCTGATTGCACTACAATCTTTGTGCATATTCTGCATTGAGCATTAGCAGCCCAAAGGGTAGAACATGTACAACTGGCTGTGCCGACTATCTGGTCCTACGGTCAAATACAACCAAGAGCCTCTAGAACACAGGACCAGAGAGAGAAGATACACCTACACAACCAGGTATAACTCAACACACACACACACACACACACACACACACACACACACACACACACACACAGCAAACCCCATCAAGCCCTATCCGTTACAGGCCAGCCTCTTGAGAGCTAAGCCCACCTAATGACAACTGTTGACGTAACTGTGGCAACGCCGTCCTCTATGACACCTGTCACGAAGGCAGAACATTTCATTCAAACTACAGGACTGGCAAGGTATGTGAGTGGTGTGTGTGTGTGTGTGTGTGTGTGTGTGTGTGTGTGTGTGTGTGTGGAGGGGGGTTATAACCTGCCAAGCCGACTGTCGATCAGGCGTATAAAAAAAGTCTCTGTAAATAAAGAAGTAGAAGCGAGATCTAACAGCAGGCTATTTTTTTTATCAGGGCGAGCTTGTGAGCGCGTGCGGTGTGCGGTGTGCAGTGTGCCCACTGCGGAGTGGACCGTGTGCGGTGTGTGGTGGCAGCGGGCGAGGGCTGTGGTGGTGGTGGTGGTGGTGGTGGTGGTGGTGGAGGTGGAGCCGCTGAGTTCCGGTATAATACACATTACAGGTGAGGCTGGCAGCAGGAGGGGAGGGGAGGCTGATGCACCAGTTTAAACCAGTTTCTGTGGGGTGTCGAGATATATTTATGTGCAGAGAGGGGGCCTCTCTTCTCCTCTGTGAGTGTGTGTGTGTGTGTGCGCGCATGTGTGTGCGTGTGTGTGTGTGTGTGTGTGTGTGTGTGTGTGTGTTCCTTTGTGTTGCCTTCTGAGGGGGCTACAACAATGTCTGTCTATTTTATCCCCTTTAAAGGAAACGGCACAGGGGAACACAATGGGAATGAAGAATGCAGAGGGGTTTTTTTTTTATCATCTGGGGCTGTGGAGAATGTACACACACTGTGCAACCTAGGTGCACACACACACATACACACACACACACACAAACGCACATGCAAATAAGCTGAAGACACTCAGCCACACACACACACACACACACACACGCACACAATAAGACTGTGCCGTGTGAGAGGAGGAACACAAGCCTGTCCCTGTGTGTGAACTCAGGTGGCTCTCTAAACCCAGCTCACAGCAGCATCCTGAGGCAATCTCCTCTTCTCGAAGGGACAGATCAATCCAACACAAATGTGGGACCCCAGGTCATAAAGGGACTACATAATGATCAAAGAGCTGTGTGTTTCTTTTAAACACACACACACACACACACACACACACACTCGGACTTGTCAACGCCGCTGTCACTCACATAAATGTCACGGCTGATGGTATCGTAAGGGGCAGTGGCACCTCATGCAAACGAGGCCTTAATGACGTCTTGCGGAGCACCCCTGGTGACTGGCCAGTGACTTCCTGTCCTCCCCCTGTCACCCTCCTCCACTCTGATCAACTCATCCAGAGCACCAACCCCCCCTACCTGCCACCTACCACCTACCATCGCCTCCTCTGGCTTCCCACCCCCACTCCCCCTACCATCACCTCCTCTAGCTCCCCATCCCCCCTCCACCTACCATCGCCTCCTCTGGCTTCCCACCCCCACTCCCCCCTACCATCACCTCCTCTTGCTCCCCACCCCCCCTCCACCTACCATCCCCTCCTCTGGCTTCCCACCCCCCCCCCCCCCCCCACCCCTACCATCGCCTCCCCTGGCTCCCCACGGTCATGTGTCCCCTCCAGTGCCCTCTCAGTCCAGCTGGTACACAGGGCTTCCTCCTCTCCAGACCCCGTCCCCCGCATCACAGATAACAACACCATGGTAACACCACCAGTACAGCCAGAGAGGGTTAAAGCGGATGGTAATGAAGGATCTTTGATACAGCTCTTTGGTAAGAGGTGAGTAAAAAATGCAGCTTGAAGGAAACCAGCACAGACTGAAACAGGAAAGCCACACAGCAGAGGCCATTAAAATACTGCTGGTCCTGGCCCCAGCCGTGGCACCTGCACCGCACGCCAGCCACCCGGGTTTGATTCCCGCCCCGTGGTCCTTTCCGGATCCCACCCCAACTCTCTCTCCCACTCACCTCCTGTCTCTCTCTACTATCCTATCTGAATAAAGGCATAAAAGCCCCCAAAAATATACTTAAAAAAAAAAAAAAAACCCTGCCCCCCAGCGTCCGGCCCCTGTCCTCTTACCCGAGCTCGTCCACCAGGTCCCAGAGTACGTTGGCGGTGGGCACCAGAGGCGAGCCGTCGTACAGCACCACCGACGCCCCCACGGCCAGCGACGACACCAGCCAGTTCCACATCATCCAGCCCGTCTGCGAGGACACAAAACACACACTTCAGGTTAGAACACACCTCAGGCACCCCCACATCCTGCTCATGGTCAACCACTTCCCACTCACCATCAGAAATATACCAACTGCCATCTTGTGAGGAGAAGGAGAGACGCACATTCCTGTTGCTCTGATAAATATAATTCCCCCTATAGTGCGCCTATCCAACGGTCAGGGCGTGAAAACATCTTTTTAAAAGAAATCATCTCATTCATTCATACAGAATTTGAACTCCCTTTAAGTTTATTGTGGTCATTACCTCCGCCAAGGAGGTTATGTTTTCATCAGAGTTTGTTTGTATGTTTGTATGTTTGTTTGTTTGTTTGTTTGTTTGTTTGTTTGTTAGCAAGATAACTCAAAAAGTTATGGATGGATTTCGATCAAAGTTTCAGGAAAGGTCTGAAAGGACCCAAGGAAGAAGTGGAGGTCTGCGCTCTCGGAGTGCTTTCCTAGTTACTTATAATATGGCTAATTGCATTTACTACACATACTAAGCACTCTTGTGTTGAGCCTACAATGCACTATAACTGAGCCTACACTGGCAATGTGCTATGGCCTCATTACGTAAATACAGAATAGCTCTGGCTAAGTAGCATGAATATGGAGGCCAGCCCGTTGCTCGCTGCTCAGTGGGAGATGCTGAAGATGACAGCCTCCTCCTCACTCTGTCATTTCCACAGACTGTCTGTCTCGGGACGCTTTGACTTCTTTTGAAACGACCTTTTCAAACGCTGACCGTTCGCAAGGCGCGCACTATAGGGGGAGATTATATTTAGCAGGGCAACACAAACAGTCAAATGCGTTTCAACAACACAAGCGCACGCACACACACACACACACACACACACACACAATTCTATGGTGGGTGTCTGCTTTTAAAATAACATCCCTGGGTGCCAAAAATAATTGGCTGGCTGAGGGGTCGCCTCTCTGAGCACCGACACTCAGCCTCAGTGTGACAGAGAAAATTATAGTTAACGGGAGAGGTGGGGGAGAGACAGAGAGAGAGAGAGAGAGAGAGAGAGAGAGAGAGAGAGGCAGAGACAGAGAGAGAGGGAGATAGAGAGAAGGGAGGGAAAGAGAGAGTGAGAGTGTGTGTGTGTGAGGGAGAAAGTGTGTGAGAGACTGAGACCCCTGCTGAGGAATGACGGCTGGCATACCGTAGTGTAGTAAATGATGACGTCACTGCTGGTCATGTTGCCATGGAGCATGTGCTCCTTCAAGTGTTGAATGAGGGTCCCCTACATCAGAGAGAGAGAGAGAGAGAGAGAGAGAGAGAGAAATCATCAAAAGAGGAAACAGCATGTCTACTCAAGTTAATAACAGGGTCATCAGTGTCCCATTGTGTTACTGGTCAACATTCGTGCTCGTGACCTAACAGACACAGAAGATACCCAAAAGAAGCTATGACACAAACACCCCCCCCCCCCCCCAAAACCTTTTCATTCATCTCCCCAGGAAGAGCACAAATGGGGCAGGCCCTTATCTCCACACCATCACATCTCTTTAACATGGCCCTCTAGTGCCTCGCCTCGCCGGGTAGTCTTTGAAGGTTGACGCGAGTGCATAAACAACCCTGCATGGCGTTGGGGGGGGGGGGGGATGGGGGGGCGGGTGCGGGTTAAGTGCGTGGCGAGCACCCCGTATTAATCTGCCTCGTGAATGACACGGATGCGCCGAGGCCTCTCTCTCTCGCCTCGCCTCGCCGCGGGGGGGTAATTACGCCACGAACGCCACCGCCGAGAGGAAGTCAGCTGCCTCCCATTGAACGGAGAGGAAGAAAAAGAAGAAGAAAAAGGGAGGAAAAAATAAATGTCATCATGGTATACACCTCCCTTTTCTCTCTCTCTCTCTCTCTCTCTCTCTCTGCTCCTTTTCTTCGCTCAGCAGCCGCAGCAGCAGCAGCAGCCCTCTTCAGGCTGACAGTCGGGCGCCTCTTTAAAATGAGCCTAACAAGGTGCTAGGCGTTAGCTTTAATTGCTAGCGCTGACTGGCGGGCGCGAGCGAGCGAAGGAGCGAAGGAGCGGGAACGGGCCCAGGTCTGAATGGCTGCTCCTCCACACATGTTCACAAGTATCTAATTATCCCTCCAGCAGAAGGACAGAGAGAGAAAGAAGGAGTGAGAGAGAGAGAGAGAGAGAGAAAGAAAGAAAGCGAAAGGGAGAGAGAGAGGGGGAGGAGAAAGAGAGGGTGTGTAGGAGAGCAGGTGACATCCAGGATGTCTGTTTAGAGAAGCAGCCGCAAAACAACCTCCTCCCCCACCCCACTCCCAAAACCCAAGAAGCACAGCGCACCTCCCTCCAACCATCTCGCCCCTGCTCCTGCTCCTGCTCCTGCTCCTGCTCCTGCTCCTGCTCCTGCTCCTGCTCCTGCTCCTGCTCCTGCTCCTGCTCCTGCTCCTGCCCCTGCCCCTGCTCCTGCTCCTGCCCCTGCCCCTGCCCCTGCCCCTGCCCCTGCTCCTGCTCCTGCCCCTGCTCCCGTTCCTGTCTCTACCAACACAAAGCCGCGGAGCCGTTTGTGGGGCATGTGCAACTCGGGGATGTCAGGGCGAACAAACACACAAACAAGGGCAAGATGTTACAATTCTCTCCCGCGCGCAGGCTTTTGTTCGTTCAGCCGCCTGGTGCGAGCTCCTTTGGAAATGAAAGGAATGTGTGTATGTGTGCGGGGCGGAGGGAGGGAGGGTGGTTAAAAAGACGGCAGAGCCTCTCATAAGTTAGACCTGGAATTCTGCATGTGTCTGAGATGAAAGGGAGGTGCAGCATGTGGGCTCTGGCAGGGGGAGCCGGCTCTGTCCACTGTCTCAGAGTGCCACCTGGTGGACGAGGATGGTAGACACCCTGCGTGTGGATCGATGCAGTCGAAATGGCACGGACACATCTCAGAGGTGGAAAAAACTACTGACTAAGAGATTGGTTGTTAACAGTTCCAAAACTCCCGTGACACGGAAGTATCCTGGAAAAAGTGCTGCCATTTTTTCCTACGGAAGTCCATGGGGGGTGTCGCCACTCTGTTTGATCTAGCACTCTGGATTCAGAGAGTAAAAGTCCTACCGTAGATTGGATCTGCCTGTCCACAGTGCAGATGACTTCACTAATTAACTCTACTTGGCAGAGGAATGGGGCTATTAGAGAAAGGATGGAAGAAATACATGGTTCTACTTTCTGAGCCCTGTGTGTGTGTGTGTGTGTGTGTGCGTACACACATATATCTGTGTGTGTGAGTGGTCCCATGCACATCCCTGAAGGGGTGTGTGTCTGTGTGTATCTAGAGAGATGCATCTTCCCTCAGCTCTGCATCTCCAGTGCCATCTTCCTGATAAGCTCAGTGCCCAGGGGAGCTCTCCTGATCCAGCTAACACCTAGCCTGCCTAGCGCCTACCACCTCTCAATGAGACGGGGTCTGGGAACCAAGCGTTCATTTTCTCGTATCTGAACAAATGCCCAGATCCATTTATTGGGCGCCACGGATGTCTATCATCTATCGCCGTGCTTTCCCCCCTGTTCTGTGATCGGTCCCCTATCTGAGGCAAAAATGAGGGCGGTAGTTTCCAGGCTGCCTTAGCAGCGTGAATCAAATCGCGCGCAAGGCAGCATGGGAATACCCAGGCTAGCGAACACCAGTAGGAAGTAAGAACAAGGGAGTCTCCCTACTACACCACATCACACAGCTCCAATACTTACGCCTCAAACATGTGCATCGATTGATCATCACCCATGCACCACCGTTCACACCACAAATGAGCCGGGGAATAAACTAGACCATGTCTACGCATTAGGAGAAAGCATTGGATCGATGACTTGTCACTCATCTTTTCTCTCCTCCAAAAGAAAAAAATCGATTCAAAAAAATAGCTAGAAGACAAATGACGTGACTGTAATTTTCAACACGGTTTGATTGATTGATTGACTGACGTCTTGTCAGATTAGATGACGGAAGGGAAACTATCCGAGGGAGCGGCGTCGAGTGGGGGAGTTTTTAATCAGGCAGTGGCTGAGAACGGGCGTTGGGGATTGGGGCTGGCTGGGAGGTGGGGGGGGGCAGACAGTGGTTCTTACCCCTGCGGAGTGCACCATACACTTGGGGGCGCCAGTGGTCCCAGAGGAGTACATGATGAACAGGGGGTGAGAGAAGGGCAGCTGCTCAAACTCCAGCTGGGGCGGATGGTCTCCCTCCATCCCTGTAGCCAGGAAATCCTCCAGGAACACACTGGGGAGGGGAGGGGGGAGGGGATGGAGAGAGAGAGGGAGAGAGGGAGAGTGAGAGAGAGAGAGGGGGGTGGAAGAGGGAGAGAGGGAGAGAGAGAGGGGGGGTGGAAGAGGGAGAAAGAGGGAGAAAGAGGGAGAGAGAGAGAGGGTTGGAAGTCAGATACAGACGCCAAATACACCTCACCCACATCATACTCCACCAACAGAAACAGACACAGACAGGCAAATGTGCACATAGTGTATACACCACTCACCTGTTTGGGACTTTGGACAAATCGATTTCTTGTCTGGAGTAGACATAGGGAATAATGACAACCTTCTCCAAATCTGGGAGCCCTGAAACACACACACATATTTCAGATTCAATAAAGCCCAATACAGTATACAACCCAAGCTGTAGCCTTCTACTGTCGCTGTGATGAGGACTGGTCATTCGTGTATGTCTATGCGGTGCTGTACCTTTGACCACACTGATGAGTTTGTCCATGTGGTCGTGCACTTTGCTGTTGTATCTGACAGCCGGTACCGAGAAGATGAGTTTGGGCTGGATTTGAGAGAAGCGGTCCAACACGCCCTGCAATGCCACAGAGGTGGGAACAGCGTTAGAAGCAGACATGACCTAAACTCAAACACGCACACACTCTCTCTCAAACTCACACACACACACACACTTAAGTTACTCCATCCTCAGTGGCACATATATATATAAAGACAAAGCTGTCGCTCCGTAATTCAAATCAAAGTCTTTTCATATATAAGTGTCTCTGTTCAAATCAAACCTGCTAACAACACAGGAAGACCTCACCCTAGAGGAGATTTTGTGCATGGTGCAGTTCTCTAATATGTCCACAGGGTGGCAGTATAAGCTGTGTACAACACAGGCCCTGGATAGCCACTCATGCGGTAACAGGTAACAATGCAAGCTGTCCTATTTACAGAGCAGCTACAGAGCCTCAGGGTCTTTCTGTATAGAATAAGAGCCCGTCTTGCATGCGCTTGCATGTGTGTGTGTGTGTATGTATGTCTGTGTGTGTGTGCATGTGTGTGCGTGTGTGTGCATAGACACGGTCTGAATGGACAAGAGCATGGACATGAACACCATGCATTCTCATGCAGAAAACCGTGGGCCTGCATCCATTTTACATCTAGTTGTTAATTTACTGCATTTATATCCATAAGATTAAAGAGAGACTGTGTGTGCATAAATGTGTCTATAAAGCGCGTGTATTTGTGTGCTTTGTATGTACACATACATTTCGAGCATCTGCACACACAGACGCGTACTTATGTCTATGCAGTCGTCCAACGCACCTTAATTAATGGCCTGTACAGACGCACAATTTTGTGTCTGTCACAATTATCTTATACGATTGGCCATGTCAGACTAGGCAATCAGAGAACCACAAAATATTGCCGCGTCTTGGTCGTAAGACTGGCCACATTACAAGATCGTCTATCGTAGCCTTCTTGTCACATGTCGTTACAGTGTCAGTGTCGACACGGGAGTCATAGGAGATTCCCCAAAAATTATGACATGCTAGACTTTTGGTCGTAACATTGTGGAATGTCGCAGACAATAAATTGTGGGTCGCTGAATACGCCACATTACAAGACACTTCCTCCTCCGAGTGTCGTTCCCGACATTGAATATTCGGACACGACAATGGAAATTTGTCGGCCACGACACAATCGTGGCAAAATCGGGCTGAAATCGTGTAGTCTGTACAGGCCATAAGACAATACACTAATCACTAGGTGTTGACCGCACTTCACCCCACACTCCATCCTACTGGCCCCTCACCACCCTGCCCCTCCAACAAGGCTGACCCTAAGGCAGACTGAACGTTTGAGTAGTGTTGTAAAATGTACAAGCTAAAGCTGTGGGAGAAACTTGCAAGCGTGAAACGAGAACACAGCGAAGAAATCGCCAAACCTGCACCGTTCCTCTTTAATTAAGACAATACACTAATCACTATGTGTTGACCCCACTTGACCCCACACTTCCCCTGTAACAAGGCTGACTCTCGGGCCTTACATTCACTCCAAAGTCTACGGACGTGGAGCTCCAGATGGCTCCTATACTGGCGGCAGCAAGCATGGCCTCTATAGCATGGACTCCATTGGGCAGGTAACCTGGAGGAGAGAGAGAACAGGTAGATAGGAGAGAGAGAGAGAGAGATATAGAGAGGGAGGGAGAGAAAGACAGAGAGGGGGCGCAAGAGAGAGAGAGAGAGAGAGGAAGTGAAGTTTAAGCAACAGTAGCTCAACGGAAAGATTATACTTTGACTATCAGATATAGCCCTCAGAGGGAGTGGTAAGTGACGAGAGCAGCAGGAACTCATCGCTAGAGCATACACAAGCCCACGCACAACAACAACTCTTAAAGCCCTCATGAGTATGAAAACATTCATGCTACAATGTTTATTTGAGTATGTGTAACAGGTAAGTATGAACTCTTAACATCCATATAGCTCAGAAATTAGGCTTCAAAGTAGGAAAGTTTCTGAAATTTTAAACCAATATCTGGTTATACAAATAAGGTATTACGCACAAGAAGACAGAGAGAAATGACAGTGCATAATGTTCTTGTCCTTAAAAAACATATAGGAGCAGTTATCTGTACTATGATGTAGCCTAGTCCAAGACTAAAATGAAAATAAACACTAAAAAATGCTTTTAGTCTAGAACTAGGCGTAAGTCCTTGCACAGGAAATTGGCCACAAAAGTGTGCATACTGGTACTCACTGTATCTCTGTATAGTATGCATACTTGCAATCTGTGTATGTACTCTGTATTGAGCCAGACTAGTGTGTCTAATGTGCACACACACTGGCTCCCTAAGACAGGGCAGCTAAGGCTAGGCCTCACCGTGACCCAGTGACCTGGTAATCTCCTAACCGGTTCAGAGACAAACACACGAGGACAAACCCGTTATGTCCTCCACTGAGCGACTCAATCCATACAGGAACTCAGCAACACGTCCCCAGCATGCATCTCCAATAAGCTCCAGCAGGCTTCACTTAGCATGTCCGCTGCTGACAGGACAGATATGACACTAGGGGAGTCACGACCACCACCATCAGCACTATTCCAGCTAGACGTGTTACAGTCTTCATCTTAAGAAGGGACTGTATTTAGCCGTACAACTACACTTATCACATTAAGGATAACAACTACTCTAGTATTTAGTATGATATTGCCCAAAGAATGACTATTACCCTCTGGTATGATATTGCCCTAAGGATGACCATTGCCCTCTGTATGATACTGCCCTAAGCATGACTAATGCCCTCTAGTATAGTCTGATATTGCCCTAAGGATGACTATTGCCCTCTGGAATATAGTAGGATATTGCCCTAAGCATGACTATTGCCCTCTAGTTCTCCGGTATCCTCCATGTGTAAGGAAAGACACAAGATATAAAGAACGCTTGATAACAACAACGAATGATTGGGCTCTGGGTTCCGACTTACTCTCAAACGCACGGTTATCTTGTTATCTCTTTTTTTAAAGTCTTTTCCACAGAAGGTACGGTGTCGTCGTGACAGGGCTGGTTTCCTCCAGCTCTGAGCTGTCTTGATTGTCTTCTACAGTGTGGTCTTTGGCCTTTTATGACATAAAAACACACCGTACCCTTTTTCCTCCTTTTCTCACAAACATCCTTAAAAGCGACAGGCTATTTTGAGACGACGAGACAACAAGGTGGGCAACAAGGCGACGTATGAAAATGACTCATCCGTCGCCGGTCACCTTCTCATAACCGCTCCTGTTCTGTTCTACGGGGGCGGACAGAACCCACAGCGCTGGCCAGAAGCGTAATGGCCAACTTCCATTAGGCGGCCGGACTACATTCATAAAGATGGCCGCTCTTAATTTTTAAAGTGGCTATACAGTGAGGAGCACATGTATTTGATACCCTGCTAAAACAGGAATATAAAATCATCATTTGACAATTGATCTTAATGCCTTAACTCAAAAAATTAGTACAAATCAAACCGCCAAGGACACCAATTTTCTTTGTGATTGAAGAATGTATCGTAAATAGATAAATGTTTTCCTTAAATGCTAGGGGAAGGAAGTATTTGACCCCCTATGTAACCCTATGGGAATTTAACACATAGGGTTAACATAGGGGCAGGCAGATTTTTATTTTTAAAGGCCAGCTATTTCATGGATCTAGGATATTATGCATCCCGATAAATTTCCCTTGGCCTTTGAAATTAAAATAGCCCCACATCATCACATACCCTTCACCATAGCTAGAGATTGGCATGGTGCTTTTTCCAGTAGGCCTATTAGCCTGTTTGATTTGCATTGAGCTCAATGAGCATCAAACAGGCTAATAGGCCTACTGGAAAAAGCACCATGCCAATCTCTAGCTATGGTGAAAGGTACAGTGCCTATAGAAAGTTATCATACCCTTTTGAAATAGTTACTTTTTTTGTCTTACAGCCTGAAATCAAAACCCATTTTAAAAAAAATCTTTTCCAGTTTTATTTACAAATGTAGCTGTACAACATCAAAATAATGAAAAAAAAGTAAACAGTTCTGAAAATTAATAAAAAATTAAAAGCTAGAATAGCAGGGTTGGAAAAGTCATCATACCCCTGACTTAATACTTTGTCAAGCTTCCTTTTGCTTTCATTACAGCCATCAATCTGTTTGGATATGTCTCTATTATAGCTTTGCACACCTAGATAGGGGAATATTTGCCCAATTTTCCGTGCAGAATTGTTAAAATTTAGTCAAATTCTGTAGGGAATGGCGATGGACTGCTCTCTTCAAGTCAATCCACATATTTTCTATAGGATTTAAGTCAGGGCTCTGACTTTGCCACTCAAGGATATTCACCATCCTATCCTTAAGCCACTGCTTTGTTCTTTTGGCAGTATGTTTAGGATTTTTGTCGTGTTGGAAGGCGAATGACCTCCCCATCCTCAGCTGTTTAGGAGAGGGACGCAGGTTTTCCTCAAGAATTTTGGTGTACTTGGCAGCATCCATTTTCCCTTCTATCCTGACCAATTGCCCAGTCCCCGCTGAAGAGAAACATCCCCAAAACATAATGTTGCCCCCACCATGCTTCGAAGTAGGTATGGTTTGTTTTGGGTGTGTTTGGGTGTGTATACTGTGTTTGGTTAGCGCCTGGAGCTCAGTCCAAAAACTTCAATCTTAGTCTCCAAAAAGTTCGATCTTAGTCTCATCTGACCATATAAGCTTTTTCCATATGGTAGCAGAATATTCCAGATGTGTTTTTGCACTGAACTCCAAGCGCAATGTTTGGCGAAAACCAACACAGTACACCACCCAAAACACACCATACCTAGTGTGAAGCATGGTGGGGGCAACATTATGTTGTGGGGATGTTTCTTTTCAGCGGGAACTGGGCAATTGGTCAGGATAGAAGGGAAAATGGATGCTGCCAAGTACACCCACATTCTTAAGGAAAACCTGCGTCCCTCTCCTAGACAGCTGAGGATGGGGAGGTCATTCGCCTTCCAACACGACAATAATCCTAAACATACTGCCAAAAGAACAAAGCAGTGGCTTAAGGATAGGATGGTGAATATCCTTGAGTGGCAAAGTCAGAGCCCTGACTTAAATCCTATAGAAAATATGTGGATTGACTTGAAGATAGCAGTCCATCGCCATTCCCTACAGAATTTGACTAAAGTTTAACATTTCTGTACGGAAAATTGGGCAAATATTCCCCTATCTAGGTGTGCAAAGCTATAATGGAGACATATCCAAACAGATTGATGGCTGTAATGAAAGCAAAAGGGAGCTTTACAAAGTATTAAGTCAGGGGTATGATGACTTTTCCAACCCTTTTATTCTAGTTTTTAATTTTTTATTAATTTTCAGAACTGTTTACTTTTTTTTCATTATTTTGATGTTGTACAGCTAAATTTGTTAATAAAACTGGAAAAGATTTTTTTTTAAATGGGTTTTGATTTCAGGCTGTAAGACAAAAAAAGTAACTATTTCAAAAGGGTATGATGACTTTCTATAGGCACTGTATGTAATGATGTGGGGCTATCTTAATTCCAACGGCCAAGGGAACTTTATCAGGATGCATAATATCCTGAATCCATAAAATAGCTGGCCTTAAAAAATAAAAATCTGCCCGCCCCTATGTTAACCCTATGTGTTGAATTCCCATAGGGTTACATTGGGGGTCAAATACTTACTTCCCCCTAGCATTTAGGAAGAACATTTATTTATTTACGAAACATTCTTCCATCACAAAGAAAATTGGCGTACTTAGCGGTTTTATTTTTACTCAATTTTTGAATTAAGACATTAAGATCAATTGTCAAATGACGATTTTATATTCCTCTTTTTAGGCAACTTTAGCATGGTATCAAATACATTTTCTCCTCACTGTATATTCTCCGCCGCCCCCTTGGGGACAGATCCCACTTAATCAAGCAGCGGAGCCAAGGCCACACGGCAACGGCTCACATTTCCAATAGCACCCCCCACCCAACTCTCTCCCGCGCCCATGTCGTCAATTCCACACACACACACACACACACACACACACACACACCCACACAGACACACATAGCCACCCAACTCTCTCCCGCGCCCATGTCGTCAATTCCACACACACACACCAAACTCTCTTCCGCGTCGTCAATTACACACACTCACACACACACACACACACACACCCATATACACTCCTATATACACACACACAGACCATGCGTCGTGAATCACACACACCACACACACACACACACACACCCATATACACTCCTATATACACACACACAGACCATGCGTTGTGAATCACACACACACACACACACACACACACACACACTACACACACACACACTACACACACACACACACTACACACACACACACTACACACACACACACACACACACCAGAAAGAGAGCGAGAGAGGAGGGACCAGGCCAATTTATGGATCCCTGTGACAGAACGTAAATCCGGACTGATGTGCTGTCCTGCCGGCACCGTGACGTCTAAAATTGACACATTGCCGGCACGGCTCCATTGGCTTCACGACAACATCCTCAATCGTTTTAACAGGTAAACACTGGAGCTCACTGGAGCATCAATACACCTCAGAAATGAGGCTTCAACGTAGGAAAGTCCACGCCAAATCAGTTTCAATTTCTGGCTATATAAATACGAGCATTACTCACAAGAAGACCGAGAGAAATGAAAAGGCAGAGAGTGTAGAGTCAAAGAGTAACGTAAAAAAAAGACTGAATGAATTAAAGAAGACATACTGTAAGGACAGACTGATGGGAATAATTTACATAAGAGGGATTTGGCTCTTAACTCTCCCTTCTTATTACTCTGATGGGGCCATTGTGAAGGGGCGAGTGGCCAATAAAAATCCTCCTCTCCATTAGGGGGGAGCGTGTGAGTCACTTTGGTCCAGACGCAGTCTCCCAGATCCCACCCAATGACATCATCAAGGAAGCTGCTCACCGTTCAAGATAATAAAGTTAGACACACTTTAGTATCCAACATGGCTTTTCTTAGGACGACATACACCTCCACCCCCAAGCACACACACAAACACACAAACACACAGACACACACGCACACACACACACACACACACACACACACACACACAGTCTAGAGCTGTGCCATAGTGTATTGTTTATCATATATTGTGATTATTCCTCCTTCCTAACAAGCCTACATCACTACAGACTTTCATTACAATAACAGCAGATTGACGTTCTGTGATTGACCCTCGTTGTGCATCGTGATGCTACCTGATTTCCTTATGGATTTGGGTGGAATAGTGAACAATTGACAGCCAAGCTTTCCTGACTGGTCATTGCTCCTCTTTGTATATTCAAATCTGTGGGATTCTCTTTGCATTTTAGGCTTTTATAAGAAACTATACATTCAAATGACAGATTCATTCTAATATGCTATCGGAATATGAAATATCAAGATTTCTATCGAGATTTTGGTCATATAGCACAGCCTCAGAACACCATACTCACTCAGAGCCACACACACACACACACACACACACACATACCCATACACAGACACAGATATTAACAGACATAAACCTGTAACTGTGACCGTGAGCAATAATACGATTAATCGATTCTGGAGCTCTAATAAATCCGTTCGATATAATCACAACACAGGTACAGTAACAAAATGCAAGAAAAGTGAAACAATGTTTGAGCAAGATTGAGTTTCTCAAGGCTCTAAGTTCTATCTGAGAGGCCAAGGCCGTATTAACATAGGCCTGAATAGAGCGGGCTGTGTTCTGTTCCAATAGGCACATTCAGTGGCTGTGGGGAGCTCACCAACACAGGGCCCCATACATTCACACAGAGACTGCCCACTGTGGGATTCCAACAGACAGGCCAAAAGGACCAGGGGGGCTTGGCCTAGCCTGACCAATCACAGCGTAGATGTGGGCCAGTCAAGTCTGCCGACACCAATCAGGGAGCCAAGATGTAATTTGAGTTTTTTTTGTGACAAGGAAACCAGCATTGCTAGACACAACATATGGAATGCGGATATGATTAGCAAATTATGTCAAAACAATCTGGATAATCATTTGCCACGTTTTACAGGCTGACTCACAGCTGTGTTTTGATTAGATACACAGCAATAATCAGCGTACTATCTCAAAAGTGACTCAGATTATTTTACAACTGCTCTGCCGACTGACTCAGAATCATGTGTTTTTGCGTAGAGAGGTAACTGCTCTTGCACTGCCCTGAGGATCTGCCCTCAGAGTCTGAAGATGAGACAGAAATGCCAGATCTGTCCCAGCTCTCCCTCGGCACCCCCCGAGGCCCGGACCAGCTCGAGTCCGTCACCGGGAGAGGAGCGGTGCGGTGCGGTGCGCCCTCAACCCCCCCGGCATCTCTCCGGCAGACAGCTCGTCCCGTGGCGGCTGTCATATCTCCACTGACCCCCCCTGACCCTCGGACGAGAGCGCTCGAGGAGAGACTCACCCACGACCCTGTCTCCCGTCCGCACGCCCATCTTCCTCATGGCGGCGGCGAACAGCGCCACTTGGCTCCTCAGCTCGCCAAACGTCACCTTGGTGATGTCTTCGCTTGCCTCCGCTGAAAAATAAAGAAGGGAGAGAAACACATACAGAGAGAATGATGGAGGGAGAGAGAGAGGGGTTACTGTTCATGTTCACAATGGAAAACTACCATACATTTGTTCAGTGTGATGAAACCAAATAAAGATGCTATAACTCAGCACGACTTAATTCATCTTCACAAGATACTGTAGAAGACAGAAGAGAAAAATCTACACATACAGTATATATGCATCTGTGACAACCCAATGTATTCAACCTGGGACTTTTATTAGTCCTCATGTTTCTTTTTCTATTTTGTTTTTGTTCAATGAGCTATCTTTGTTTACATGTACTATACATATGTCTTAGTTAAACAGGTATATGTGTCTTTGCGGTTACAATTCTGTGTGCATGCCACTTCTGAGGTATGACACACACTCAAACTCATGACCATCACTGGAAAAAAAGAAATTGCTTTCAAATAGTATGAGAATCTATAAGTCCATTTCCCCCATTGCTCTTCAGCCCATCTGAACCTACGTGTGCAAGTCACCCTCCACTCCACACACAGGGTTCACAGTGCTCATCTTTCATATCTCTTCCTTCCTAATGGTGAGATATAGAAAGAGATAGATGAAGAGAGAGAGATGGAGAGATGGAGAGAGAGAGATGGAGAGAGAGAGGGAGAGAGAGATGGAGAGAGAGAGATGGAGAGAGAGATGGAGAGAGAGAGAGAGAGAGAGAGAGGGAGAGAGATGGAGAGAGAGAGAGAGAGAGAGAGAGAGAGAGAGAGAGAGAGAGAGAGGGCATCGGATCATCTCCGCCTGCCTTGGCTCCTGTGCTGATGCCTTGCAGCCTCCCTGATCAATGGCACTCTCGTAATTAAAGTGGGCCGCGAGGAGCTCGCTAACCGCATCAGCTGGACGGGGCAGCCCATCCATTAAGATATGAGAAATCACAGGAGGAACGTCATGGACAAAACACTGCGGCAACAAATCAAATTAAAGAGCCAGGGTATTGATTTAATTTAACGTCAGCCCAAACCGGACTGATTCTATCTTTGGGGGAGGAGACGTAGCCTTGTGTTGCTATTTTTAAGAGCAGGACCTTGGCATGCTTAAGGTAAACAGAGGTATTATCCATACAAGATAACCACCTTAATGGCAGCCTACGAACGCTTTCCAGGACACAACGCAATCTAAGAGATAAGAACGCAGACAGGTATGAGCCTACCAATACGTATGAGCCTTGGACCCCAGATGGAAAATATTCTCATAATAAGATGGTGAACCATTAAAATATGAGAGGGACTCGTTAGGGTACACTAACCACCCTGACAACACAAGCAGACACCACATATTGATAATAGGCCTGTACAGTAATTTCCCGCATATAAGCCGCATTGTGTATAAGCCGCAGGACAGTGTTTTATGCAAGTTAAAAGAAACAAAACTATATTAACACCATATTAATTGCCCCTGTGTATTAACCTCATAGTGTAAGAAATTTGGCAAAATCAATGTATGAGCCGCGGCTTATAGTCGGGAAATTACGGTAGGTATGTCTCAGATATTATGACATTTTATTTGTATATTGCTTCACCACACCATTTTAGTTTATATATAAAGTAATCAGACCATAATGAGTAGGGGTTAAGGAACCTAAACCAGCATTATCAAACTGATATGTTGACTGACCATGGGAGATGATGACCCTCAAGTAAGAGCACTGATCTGAGCTGCTTGACCTCTACTTCATTAAGGCATTCCATTGGCACATCACGCCATGGCAACTGAGATCAAAACTGAACTAAAAAGCTGAACTCACTGGTAGCATATAGAGCCACTTTATCCTGGTCCTTGTGTTTGAGGAGGTTTTCAGCGTAATTCAGTCGACTGCCTATAAACCACTCAGGCACCTCTGATATCCTCTTTGACACGTCGATGACCTGGGCAAAAACAGGCACACAGAGGGGACAAATGATCAGTCTTTTATTCAAAATAATCAATGTCATATGAATGTTATACGAACTGACCAATCCTGTCTTTAGGGCAACGTAGTTGTTTACTCTGAGGAACCGGACTTCAGTTTTGGGTCAAATTGACATGTAAGAAAATGACGTAAGAATGTATCTGTGCCAACCTGTATATAAATCAAACAGTCGATAATCCTGTGCATAGTCCATTACTATACAACTTCCTTCTCGGCTCCTGTTCGGTCAAAGGTGTGGCAAGACAAATATTATTTTGCACATGACTATGTGTGAGTAATGTAATCATGAGAGAGCTAAATGAACCAGCCATCTTGTTTACAGCCTCAGATTTTATTTCATGTTGCTATCACTGCACAGAAAAATACTTACTTAAGTACTCACATAACCACTCGCTACAATGTCAACCTTCAGCAGAGACTAATTGTTGAAGTGACATATTCTCTGGGATTCCTGACTATCAGTGCATACCACATAGAATATTATATGCAGGGGCTACAATGGCACTGCATTACAATGCAAATTCGTTATACTGGTTCGGCTTGATTTACTTGTCCGTCATCACCACACACACGAGCAGATCAGGAAGACGTACTGTATAGTATAACAATGTCTCAGGTGTGAAGACACACACCTCGTCATCTGGCCACGTTATATTAACAACAGTAGATATTTTAGCCATGTCATTTCTAAGGGGAGGAGTAGGCCACATGTTGTGATAACACTAGAATAACTCAGCTGGACTCCACTGCGATTGCATGCATGACTGAGGAAGGAACAATCCCCTCCTTTCCCAGGGTTAGTGGAGGGGGGTGAAGGTGGCCATGCATTGTCCGGTCCCCCACACCCCCAATATCTGCACTGACTGTAGCCTACATAATGAGGACGCTCATTGTATCATTGGGTACACAACAGCGCATTTCACATCAGAAACATAACGGAACTGCAGGCCTACCTCTTCATACTTCCTTGAGCTGACTACCCCACAAAACCTCCACACCTCTGCCCAAAACTCTGGGTAGTTCTGAATGGACCACTGGTAGAGGTCATCATAGTTGGCTGCAAATGAAACAGACGTTACAACCATCACAGAAGATAACTTTGTGTCGCATTAATTAAATGAAGCATGAAAACAAAATTGAACATTAAGTCTACTTCAAAATGTAGGCTACTTGGCAATGCAAACAAAAAATAGGATATTCTGCTAGTCATTTCTGAGTGAGGAAAGTTTTGGAGACAAAACACTAAACCTATGAAAGACTAGCCTTCTCATACAGGGTTACTGTACTCAATCAAATGATATCTTCCATTGGAGCTCAGTCTTCTTCACAGTAGCTATTTAACTTACTCAAATGAAAACGACCAACTGAATAGCTTTTCCAGTGCTTCACAATACAAAGCGTAGACCTATGAGAGAATGAGCTCCTAAAGCTTCTTACTAAAATAATGCTGCTTTCAATTCACGTCTACGGATTACATCATAAAAGAGAGACAGGAAAGTTTGTGTGAGGATTCTTTACTGTCTATGGATCCTACATGTAGCCCAGACAGACAGACACACATACTAGACAAGTCATGTTTATGAATGACTGCTATCCAACACTTGGCTCAGTGGTCAGAGGCAGGAGTAACATCAGCAGCTAACACACTTACCCAGATTAAGCCCGAAATCTCGATTCACCTGCGACCTGAACCGATCCATCTGTGTGTTCTTCTTGGAGTCTGGGTACCACAACGCCTTCGACTCCATGATTTCCATGCTCTTCCCGTCGATGTCTTTCGGCATTGCGGACACTTTCGCACAAGACTACACCAGATGTCCTTTAAAACGTTTAGGGTTGTGAGGGGGACAACGCTAGAGCGCACGGACGTATTCAACAGGACAGTAACCTAGAGAGTCATGCACACTGTCATGTTCCACTTCCTTGCAGCCACGGAGGTAATCTAGTCAGCCCCTCAGTCTCCGCCCCCAGATGACACACGAGGCGTCGAAACCCCTCCCTCCTGTCCTCCGCTTAGCAAAATAGACCCTTAAAATATTTGTTTTCAAACTGTTACTTGATAAATTATGATATATAATGGTTGATTGAATTGTTACTTTTATTTTTGTCAGTGTAACTGTTTGTAATAATTTCTAGCACTATACTCTAATAGACTAGCATACAATGGCCTAGTCTTGGCAACACATTTGGAAATGGTGTTAGAAATGAAAAAGGTATGCTCTGTGCAAAAAAAAAGAATTTAAGCTATAAAGACGACTACATGTTGCTTTCAACATGACACCGCTAGAGCACATGTATGATAGACTAGTCTACTTAATGCATTTAATAGTCTATGCATTTATCTTAAAGATGTGCAAATGCATTCTAGCTATTGTATTATCACTACACTATAAGAATCTGACTGAAGTTCTTCAAGGTGACACAAGTTCAGTGTCCTATTTTGTCCTTTTGAATAGTCTCCCTCCAGAACATGTCGCAACGATACATGGCAACGGCGCACCACCGGTATTACTCTACTTGATTGGCTGCTTAGACTGGCCTCACATCAGCCGAGGAATGAGTCTTCTGACATGCAATACTGACAGACAACAATATAATCCAATAGGGAAAGGCGCTTTCGTTTAGACGAGGCCTGTCAACGCTACTGATGCGAGTTTTGACCAATGGCAATCGATCCACGAGAAGACGTTTTAGAGGTGTGCCCAATCAGACGGCTTATGTTTTAGCCCATACTAAGCTTATGTGCACACACAGCTATGTATGTATGTATATGGGGCACAGTCTATGGGGCCTACATGTTAACTCAAACATGCTATAGTTTATATCATAAACTGTTCTCCTAAAACGCACCTGTCAATAATGCCCTTAATATGCAATATCTGCTTGACCAACTGTAAGATAAATACTGTAGGCCTATAATTTCACTGCAGTTATTTGGTTTGGAGTAGAATTCAGCTTTGTAGCCTACTCTCAACTCTCACCAAGCTGCAGACGACTAATTAATTAAAGGAAAGGAATTGTGTTGAGAAACAAGGTAGGCCTAGTAAAGAAATAAGAATAAGAATACATTTAAAATATATACAACGGGACGTGGGATTTAATGGCAAAAATCTCGACAGACATCAGTGTGCACTATTATTTCAATCACATTGATCTGTTGCACCAAAAGCCTCCTCTCCTGATTACTGAGACCTTGACCAGAGGAGTGCTTCTGATGGCCTATACACTTACATCATAATCAGTGTTATTCACAACGTCATCATTAGTTTCAGTGGAAGTAGGCCCTGTACATTTTGTCCTGCTTTAATGCAGGGGAAAGGAGCTCTCTCACACTCTCACTCTCTCTCGTTGTGCACCCAAAAAAAACAAACCACCAAACACACACACACACACACACACACACACACTGCTTGGCTGATTCAATAAGAGGCAATATTTTCTCTTGGGCAATATCTGGTGACAAGAAATTAAGCAAAGGAAATATTCCAAAGGAATGTCCTACCCATCAGTTTTCTGAAATCAGAGATATTCATTCCTGAATTTCATAAATGAGGCTCATGAAAGATAAAGGCTATTTGTGACCTTGAGTTGCAAACAAAATGATCAATACTTGTATGCATAAGCATAGGTAAGAGATCTAGAAAGGTGATGTTAACAGAACATATAGCCTACCTATTATTATTCTATTTCACGCAATGTCTTGCACAACTTGGAATTCCAAAACTTTACAACATATGGATGGCAGAAGAATGTCATGAATTAATGCAACATGTCTGTCATGAATTCATGCAACAAGGGTTCAACATGGACAGACTTGATCACAAGGGCTTGCACCATTGGCGTCTGTCTCTGAGCATCAGTAGCAGTGTTCATGGGGAAAGACTTGTAGGGTTGTGTCACCTGGCAAGAGGCCTGGTTCTCTGTGGTGGTGGTGTAAGAGAGAGAGCCAGACCATCCGGTGAGCCAGACTCAAGTCCAGTCCAGCCCACAAGGTAGAATCCATCCATGATCAAGCGCCAACTCAAACACTGACCACCACAGGGTTATTACCCAAAGGAAGCTGGTCAGGGACTTTACGTGAAGATAGTCATCTGATTGGCCCACTGGTTATGTCAGACAGGTGCTCTTACAGAAATCAGCTTTTGCAATTGTCGAATTACACAAGCCGATCTCTGTTCCATGTTAAAATAAGTGGAGGGGTGTGTCTGTGTGAAAGCCAAAACACAAAAATGTAGTGGTGGAAGCATGATGTCCAATGATCGAAGCTCTTCAACAAAATAATAGAAAAATTAAGACAAAGAAAAGATTTAGCAACATGTTTATTTAATCAATTGTTGGACCTCTGATTTGGCTGCACATAAGCCTTCAACACAAAAGAAGAAAATGAAACACACAACCACACAAAACAAGAAAACAGCAGGCAGTAGTTACCCAACCCCCCACCCCACCCTAAAAAAAAAGACACACAAACTAAGAGAATGACATTAAGTCATCAGCAATATAAATCACACATTATAACATGAACAGCTTTCCCCTAGCAGTACATTTAAAACAAATATGTTCCCAAGGATGAATGATCAGAATCTGAGACAAGCAGGACTTCATTGCCATAATCAGGACAAAATAACTTAAGATGATTAGCCATTGGATGGTTTCTTTTTATAAATCTGTAAATATTCATTTAATTAATTTCTTTAAATGTATTTACATTTTCAAAGTGTCAAAACATCATAATTTAAAATGCTACTACATGTTTTCAAAGTGATAACACATACTTCCTTACACTCGTAAAGATTCCATTTTTACTGATCTATCAAACATGGGGAATCAATGAATCGGCAGAAAAAAAAAAAACATTCAAGTAAAGAAAAATGGATTTACCAATGTCATTCAACAAAGTACTCATTACAGTGATTTTACATCCCGAAACCAAAGTGAAAACACACATTAGGAACGTTACCATCTTCACTCAGTGTTTTATGCATGTTTATAGCATGGTTGGTTTGGCTTATAGGGTGAGAAATAACATATGCATTACAGTACAATATACCTTCTTCTACTACAGTAGTCTGTGTGTATAAGACAACTAGTGTTTAAAAACCCTAGCTACATAACTAGTGTTTAGAAACCCTAGCATTCACCACTTAGTCCACTATATAGTGAACAATCACTGTGTCGTGAATAAGTGGATGCTCCAAACGCAGCTCCAGTTGAAACGATATCCTTCAGATGATGTGCCTGGACCACAGGTTTCTATACAGGTGCTCTTCAGTCAGACAGAATGATGATTGACTAGGTCTATATACATCAGTGCAAAGTTACCTAAACTTTTACTTGCAAAACTGCATACCGTCATTGGGATATGTTGAATACTTTACTTGAAGCCATCCCGTTAAAAATCACAATACAAATCATACTCTCAATAAGAATAAATACCATGTGTGTATGTTGGTCCTTTCGAGAGGAATACTGGAATACCTGCACTGTACTGCTCGAGTCTGACTGATGGTCTACTCTGTGAAGCAATCGCAATACGCAATACAATCTGCTCGATGTTGTGAAGCAAGAACACAACAGGTCAGCAATGTAAAACATAAGAGCCAGTTAGCATCCAGCAGCTGAATGATGGGCATGGAGGACAACGTAAACAACAAAACAAGTGAAGTAGGCGCAGGTCTTGGGAAACCCCAGGGTTAATGGTCTTGGCATTGAAATGGGATGCGGTGGCACTTTTGGGGTGAAATTAGACACGGTCCCCCAACACTGGCAACGGCCATTCACATCTGAATCTCAGTTCCCAGGGAGAACTCCGCTGGGTTTTTGCAGAACTAACAAACCAATGGGGGGGAAAAAATAAAAGATAAAAACAGAAAAATCTTATGACAAAAAAACCAAAAAAACATTTCAAGTTTCACATTAAAAAGCACATCGGAAAAAACAATGATTTAACATCACTACGAGTGGACCAACAAATCATATGTATCAATGAAAACTCCATACGGAATGTAACATTTACGATAGGTAAGCAAATTACTCAGTGAGTACCATTCATCAAAACAAGTCAAAAAGGTGTAAGGACATCTCAGTTACAGAGAGAAAACTAAGAAACATCAATGAACCCATTTTCATTTAAAAAAAAGATGTTTCAAGGTATATAATCACTGGGCAGGGAAAATATAACAGATAAAGAGATTGGATTCCCTTTGACAATCAGTGGAACTTTCACAATGTATAACACAAATTATACATGTTCCTTCTGATATCACATTATTACAGAGATCCCTATGAGACAGTCCTCATTTATTGGAGATTTAAGAGGATAGTACACCAAACTGCTGTGTGAGACTAAATAATAATAATAATAATAATAATAATAATAATAACAATGATATTATTATTATTAATAATAATAATAATAATAATAAAAAAAGTAAACTATGACGTCAGTCTCCAACCTCAAATAAAACTCTAACATTCTGGCCTACATTATCCTACAACATGGAGTGATCTGGTTGCTCTACATAATTCAGTGGGACGGTTGTTTTTACATATTCTCTCCCTGAGAACACAATGCCTATGCCGGACGTCCAGAGGGCAGCTTCATTTTCTTATTCCCCATATTTCTAACACACAATTGCCGCAGTCGACACATCAATCTAAGTTTTCTGATACACCGTAATCAAGTTGAACACATTTGTCCTTTAGCAAAGCAACCAAAACAATAGCATTCAATCCCTTTGCTCTTCCACATCGACATCGACACAGACACAGAATCACACAAAGCGCAATCATTCCAAAGCACGCCTTGTGCTGCAAAACACATTCACACAGTCAACTGTATACAAAAAAGGTCCAAATATATTCACTTAATCCTATTGCTACTGTATAATGGAGATGGCTTCAAAAACACATTTAGTTCTACAACAGCCTACACATAACAAGTAACAGACTACATGTTTTCACTACTAAGCTTATTGAGGCTTAGTTTTGCTTCTATGGATAAGCCTTGATACAGTAAGTTAAACTTTTACTTTTCAGTGAAATGTAACACAACGTGATATACATCTGGAATCTGGTCTGGATTTAGGGGAATTCAGGCCATGTGTGGCACAACCATAATTGGACCATTCAAAAAAACATGATTCTATGAAAGTCAAACAAAAGTCATGAGACCTGGTTTTGAATTACACTAGTAGTTGCATTCTAGATTCCCAACGCCTACTTTCACCTAAATAGCCTCTCCTCACCACCCCGACCGGCCCCAAAACTGACCAATGGGGCTTTACTGTTCACTGGACCTCTCCAGGTTGTCGATCACTCTGCTCAGGCGGATGTTCAGGAGACGAATTTGGGTGTCCAAGTGGTCGATCTTCTCCTCCAGTGTGCTGGGCCCTCCACCTCGGCGCCAGTAGGCCCCCACCGGCCCAGTCATGAAGTACACGGCCATCACGAAGCAGAGGGGCAGCACCGCGCGCTCGGGATCCCCCTCGAACTTCTGCAGGATGTAAAGGCAAGAGAGCGCAAAGAGAGCCACGCGAGCCAGCCAGAAGAAGCGGCCAAAGATGGCGTGCAGCAGGTAGAAGAAGCCCCCCAGGAACAAGGACAGGAACCAGTAGGCCAGCAGCACCGCAGCCACCAGCAGGAGAGCGCGAGCTGGAGAGTTGGACAGAGACGTGGGGCTGAAGTAATGGCTGAGGTTGGATGCTGAAACGAGGAAGGAGACACAGAGAGATAATTATTTCACATCAATATTTGAGTTCATCTTCACTGAATCCTGCCACTGACTGGTGCAAAGGATACTTTTGCAGCTGAATACTTTATTGAAATAAACTAAGAGGATGCAAAAATGCATCCCATATAATGTACAGCCTACATCACATTCCCCGGAAAACTGCACTAATTCATAATGCAAAGTGAATACCGTCAATTCCTATGACATCCAACAGATCCGTCCAAACTTTCCACAGTGTATCCAAGAAGGCATCCACTCCATGGACAAATCTCTCCGTGGTCTTGGAAAAAAACTAATGAAAAAAGATCAATTGTCAATAATTAGCCAAAATTGTGAGGCACGCACACACACACAGTCAAACACCCACTGGGTCCTGGACAGGACAAAACCAAATGGACACTATACGAGTGGCCCGTGTAGCGTTTGGCACAGCTATCAAAGCAGTCATTACATTGTAATGCCAACTAAAGAGCCAATACAGCTCAATATAATTACAGGATGATAATAGCACACCAATGAGATGAATTCCCATATGCATCAATCACCGCTCGGTTAACGCTAACCTCATTAATAGCAGCAGGCATGCTAGAAAACCGACAACCCAAATTTCACTTTGACCTAAACTGAATAGGTGATTATTAAGGAAAGTCCATACTAACCTTGTACAAACCCCTGATGTTCTCCTCTCCAAAAACGCTGCTCAAGGCTTGATAAAACCCATTGGCCGCCCTTCTAAAACTGTTCTGGTTACTAGAATCTTTCCTGCTCCTGGCTGATTCAGCGCAAAGAAGGGATGCACAGAGCACCAACACAATCAGAAGTCGTTTGCCTCCCATCATATTTGAATGCAGTGAATATCGCAAAAGATATGTATATTTATAAGAACAGGTATAATTCCAGATTTTATATAATTTACTGCACGTTACAGAATCTCAAGTGCCACCGGAAGAAGCCGTTTGAAATGGGAGGTGACCAGACCGACTACCGCCTTATCGCAGAGTTGCCATCTAGCGGAAATGATCTGAAATACACACAAAAAAACCCAAAAGGGGAAACCACAACTGGCATAAGACATGAAAAAAATGCTGCAGGGCACAGATGTTTGCACATAATTAAGAGATTAAACCATGCAAAAACAGTACATGTCCTCGCCTCAGACCAAATATGATGTCTACAGCGCTTTTGGACTGAGTATACATTTATGTGACATTTATTAACGCATTTTGTATCCCATTGGTAGGATTGTTTTGAGATAAATTAAGGAATGTATGGCTGACCTTTATTACAAAAGACTTGTTAAAACAAAGACAAAAATCTTGCTTACTTCAAGTTCTGAAATTGTTTTCTTGCAAGAAAAATAATATTTTACTATCTAAGTGTTCACCCATGTTTCCCACCGGACAGTCTCCGTAGACGTACCGAAGCTGTACTCGAAACAGGAAATACCCTAGGAAGTAGCATTCTTGTCGAATTAATAGTGATATCAGACGTTCTTTGGCAATATTAACGCAAGTAAATCAACAATTTTCCTGTGTTAGTAGGAATACAACCTATTAATCAAAATGGGGAAAAGGCAACATCAAAAAGATAAAATGTAAGTCTATTTATCCTTGACCAACATGTCAAAACATGTGCAAGCTAGTTAGATTGTTAACTGGTTAGCATTTTTAAATGTTTCTATGATGACGTTAAGTTAATGTTAAGCCCATATAGTTTCGAAATTATGCTTAACCTACAACTGTACATATTACCTATAACCTATAGTATGCATGTTTCCTATTAATATCACTCATTCAAATTTAAAACGAATGTGCGATGGTTAGCTTGCTAACTTTAGCAATCTAGCCCAAGTTAACTTACGTTAGCCAGTCGGTTTGCATCGTAATGGCTACGAAGAGTTAGCTAGCTGGATTGTAAATTACGTTAACTAGTATTATGTCACAGGAATAATATTCATGTTGTTTAAGTTATGCATTAAAGAGTTGTTAAACTGTTGGATGTTTTGTCTGTAGGTATATTACCTGTTCGGAGTATACCCACTTCTATGGAGGGAAAAGAACAGGTAGGCTAACGTTACCTACCAATTTGTACATTTACATTACAGTTGTAGCCTTCATGACACATAAGACAGTTTGTCATAGTAGGCAGGCTATACAACACACTTTCATTTCAGCAGCTGTAGATAAAAAGCCAGATAATCAAGACAAATGTAGTGCTAGTGATGTAGCATCTGACGTTTGGACGATTCAGGTAAACTGACAGTACAAAACGTGCATTTTACAAATGAATTGCTTTATTAGATAGCAATATTCCCCGCAGTCCTTACTCCACAACTCTTATGCGAGATGATACAAATGTTCTTTGGTTTATTAGCTTAGTTTGGGCTTTGATGGTTCATTTTCTCCCTGTTGGCTAAGGGACACACAGACTGTGATTTGGATGGGTAGGGTTCTTGCTGGTGTTACACTGCTCACTTGACAATTAACTTCTGAATTGCTTTTTCCTAGTAATTCCACAGGCCAACTTCAAACGTCTTCCCTTTGACCACTGCAGGTTTGTGAATACATGATTTTAAATAATTTGAAAGATAGAAAATAACAGCAGAATCTTTTATGGTCTGAAATCACTATTTTTCCTTTGCATTAAAATGACTGGCGTATACAAAGTTTTTTTTTCTTTCCCTCAACAGTCTGTCTCTCCAGCCATTTGAATATCCCATGTGCACGAAAGAAGGCGTTGTTTTTGACCTGATGTAAGTTATTATGGACCCTACACCAAGGCTGACACAGAGTATCTTATTTTAAACTTGTGACAGTTGCATAAGACTTGACAACATACAGTCTTAAGTCAATGATACTGATTTTAGTTCATTATAGTTTCCGATGTGAATTGGAGCTGGGGATTCTTTATCTGTTTATGAATTTTTGTTTGACTACTACCACGGTCCTTCCGACTCACACTATAAATGCATAAAGCAGCATAACCCAAGAAAGGGATCCAGATCCTCACCGTACTTCAGGACAATGCTTCCCAAACATTTACCCCGTGCAACACACTCTTTATAATGGGAAAATCAACTGTTTGTAAATGACACACCCCACCAACTTGATATAAAAAACGTACAAAAGCCACAACTTAGCAAGTTTGTTGCTGTTTATTGCCCCCCGCTGTCAAAAAAATCCAGTATTTTGACATATAATGGCGGGAAGATATATTCTGAGAGAAAAAACGTTGGCCACAAACAAAGTGTCGGAAATGGCCTGGTCAGGCATCCTTTTAAAGTATGTTTTGCAGGTTGTCAATGCCTTTCATCTACACAGCTTGACACTGATGCCTTTTTGATACTTCTGAATACAGCCATGTTGTGCCAATATTTGTTTTGTTTTGTTTTTCTTTTTTGCGGCACATCTGCACATTCCTCAGCACACCATTGTGCTACACAGTTTGAGAAACACTGCTCTAGTAGTCATATGCCAAGCTTCAACACACACACACATTTTAACTACTTTATTTATGTCCGCAACTCATAATAAATGTACAAAAGGACATAAATGTTGCAGATGCAGAAGTTTGCTAAGGCATGATCCACCAATGTGGGTCTGATGACAATTCAAACAGCAGATTTAATATGGATACACACTACACCTTCTTCTCCATATATGGTTCCAATAATGGAGGATATTGAGCAGTATTTGGCAATTTGCTTTGCCCTTGCTTTTGTAAAGCCAACTATTCTGAGACCCTAATGACAAGCCTATGCACGTGGCCCAGGCTGCCAAGGACGAGCACCAAATATTGACACTTGTAGCTAAGGCTAGTTATTTTCTGTACAAGAGGGTGATATTTTACTAGCTTTGTTAAGTAAGCCTCCTCTAGACAAGCATCAAAACAGAAGCCTACAGTACCTCCAGGATGAACACATCCCCATTGTGCTCATCAATGATTACAATATCAGGTCTGGTGGCATTTAACTCAGAGAACACAGACATTTGTCTAGAACACCTAGAAAACATTTGTTGTTTAACAACACAATTTCATGTATCCAAATGTAAAAATTCTCTTTTTCTGTGTGTGTGTGTGTGTGTTTTTAGGAGCATAGTGCCATGGTTAAAGAAGTTTGGTACAAACCCCATCTCTGGAGAGGTAAGACTTCTAGATGGATCATCTTTTGACTATCACTGTGTCTATAAGCTATTGATGCTATTTTGGATGCATTAAGAATTTTGCCAAAACAAATTCTAATACCAAAGGAAATATGTTGAATATGGGCGGAGGTGACCGTATATAGAGGGCCAAACTGGACATGAACTCTTTCTAGGTGGACTTTGAATGAAAAATGTTTGTGGTGTATTAAGTCAAACACTTCAGACTCTGCATGTGTGTTTAGTGCATTGTAATCCATTGTCAATGCTACAATGCTACAGAGTTATTGATGACTGCCACACCAAAGAGGAAGAACAATGGCAGAATTCAGCATTGTACTTCAATTGCAGCACTAATGTGTAATGTTCGCATGAATAGGATTTTAGAAAACTGCCACTACTATTTTACTGCTTCCCACCGCAGCAGGTTTTGGGTGTTGCCTTAGAGCAGGATATAGTCCTTCCTTCTTTCTCCGACAGCTGTTTAAAACTCAAAGGGACATTGTGTAATAGTCTCAGTTGTTCGTTACCAAAATCAACATTTCCCATTCATAAAGGTGGCCTCATTCATGTTTAATTACCACTACCACCAATTCAAAGCATTCCTATTGGCTCAGAAGTCCTCATTTGAGATCATTTTACTACTCTCATGGATTAGCTGAACATTCTTATTTTATCTGCTCAAGAATGGTACATTTAGATTAGAATATGCAGGTGTCCCCACACTTGCAGATTTGGGAAAGCCATCTTTAAGGTTAGGATTGTGGGATACTTGATTAGTCTTTTTTTTTTTTTTTTTTTTTTTTTTTTTTTTTCATTTAGTTGACGCTTTTTTGCAAAGCGACTTATTATGACAATCAATGTTCAGTGGAATTAGGAGATCTTGGCATACCATTAAGTACAAAGCTTTTCATACATTCAAATCCAAGATAGCAGAGGATTGTGTGCTGAATTGCAAGAAATCTGTGGATTATCTAGTCATAAATATCAAGACATGATCATAACATCATCCTTCATACAAAGCTACATCTATGAACACAAACATACACAACACTTCCTCAATTGAAGAGGGCATCCTTACAAAATGCTCAGAATGCAATTCATCTTCCCAGCCACTAGAGGGGGTGATATACCATGGTAAAATCATTGTCTGGAAATTTGGAGAATAGAGCAGCCGATTATATAACACACTTGCTCCATTTAAGCATGTCTGTGTGATTTCTACAGTCGCAGTCTCTCAGATATGAGGGGTGAACCTTTTAAACAATCTCCAGATTCATGCCGAGAAATGTGTCAGCCGTGAATGTGTGTGTTCTGATTGAAGCACAAATGAGGTGGAACTGGACTGTATTTATTCTGACATTGACATTAGTATGTAGCTGTGTTACATATTTTTTTATGTCCCCCTTAGCACAGGTCTGTATAGATTTGTTTGATGTATAAAATGTAATGATAAAGAGGCCCTGATATCATGATTCTTGTATTGATTAGTTTGATATTCGATTAGAAGTGATCAGTCAGAAACACTGCACTTAGACTACGAAGTCTAGTGCATGGACTTTGGTAGTGCAAGTGGGTGAAACCTCTCTAAATGTCATGTTAACTTCTTTGAGAGAAGCCACACAAAGACAACCACGCGGCCACGATTTTATGCATGTAGAGTATTGTTAATGGGCTAACTTATTGCCCTAGTTCACTGTATACAGGGCGACCTTTTTCAAAAATAAATAAAAAAGGTTTCATTAGGAATTCCGCATCCCCTCAACTTGAGCATGAATCCCAGGCACTGCATCTCCTATATGTTGAGGATGCCTAAGCCAGTGTCTCAGCTCTCGTCCAGAGCCTGTGTGCTGTGTGTTGTCATTCAAGCGTGGCTCAGAAACACGATCGCCTGCAGAACAGGGAGCTCTGTCTCAGTCACTCTGGACACACAAGTGTCGTTTCAGACCAGGGAAGGGGGACACCCCCCCCCCCCCCACCCACACCCACACACACACACACACACACACACACACACACACACACACTCTTCAAACAAAGGAACATGCAAGTGGCTGTTATTGAGCCTGTAGTGGGAGTGCTCTACGTGTGTGTGTATGTGTCATGTGTACTCTTATGTCTCTGTTTCTGTGTCATGTGCTCAGTGTTTGTGAGCCAGACATCTGTCTCATCTGACTGTCTCATGGCATCGTTTCAGCTCTGTTTGTTATCGCACATATCTGTTCAAGGCATAGAAAACAAGCACTTCATATCTCCATATTTAGTGGAAGGAGGGTGGCCACGTGTGCTTGTCTACTCAGCTGGGCCCTCTAGCTGAGAACGATGAAAACAGTAATGATTAAAGAGATGGAGGGGGTGTCTAGCCCAGCAGTTGCATATAATGCATACATAAAGAGAGAGATATAGGAATGCATATGGATGCATATGGATGCATGCCCAGCCAAAACAATTGTATAGGCATGTCAGGGCCTTTGTAGCATCTTGTGTGTCGGTGGCTAGGTTGTAGAGAGAACCGTTTTTTGTAAATGGAGCAAGAGGATTGTCACATAAGTCGCGCATTGCAACATACATAGTGTTGTTGTTGGTTTTTTTACACTATTAGGGTTTAACACCAATTCCGAGGCTTAATGCAGCCTTTGTTGATCACATGTCTGGCCTCTCATTCCACTTAACTCATTTGTGGGGCCAACTTATCAAGACCCCCTGCCCTCAAAAGCCTCTCAGTGGCCCAGTCAGTCAGTGGCACAGCAGACCCCCTGCATCTCGGACGCGTCCACCCCCCGGGTGGCGTGCGCTGGGCTGCGCTGTGCCATGCCATGCTGTGCCATGCTGTGGCAACTCTCCCACCATCGCGATTTGGTGTGGGTCCAGTCTGTCTGGACCTGCGGGGGGCGTCTCGCGAGCCCCATTTCGAGCCCAATCAAACGTGTTCAGTCAGCTGGCCGGTCAGCCTGTCGGTCCGTCAGCTGGTGGAGTAGGTTGGGCGCCTGGGAAAATAGAAGGGCCAGGGCAGTGCCCCCGGGGCACCTGGGTGGGGTAGGTGGTGTCTACGATCTGTGTCTGTGCCCGTGGTCTGGGTGACCTGCATTGCTGTCTGGCTGTCGTTGGTGGGTAGAAGTGCTCGTACAGACGTCAGTGCCAGCTGGTGTGTGTCTGCCTTGTGTGTGTGTGTGTGTGTGTCGGTCATCTCCCCGTGTGCTGCCTCATATTGCAGAGCCGCTGCCTCATCGCGAGCGAGCACGAGAGCTTTGCGGTCACCAAGTCACTTATATGGATGACGTAAGATTTCCCATTTAAGTAGTATAGTTTTTTAAGCCTAAGTGCTTTTGTTGAGGTTACAGGCTCAAACTCTGCCAGGTTTTTTTTTTTTTTAACCCATCCTAACAAACGTGCGTGCAGCATACAGAACAGATCCAATCCAGGCGAGGAAGCCTGGGCCGAGGAGAAGCTCTTTAGTGGGGCACGTTTATGCAGCTGACATAGTTTCCATGCTCTTCTGTACAGTAATTCAATAAGGGCTTGGCTGCAGAAGTTTAATCTGGGCCTAATCGGATGGCTGTTGATGTAGTCACTCTGCGGACGGCCTCAGTGGGATTTGGGCTCCGTATGAATGGACACTGTGTGTGCCACTCCCCCGGGACTCCGCGGAGGCCAATGAAAAAGCCCCGTCGCTTGAGGAAACAATTAAGCTTCATTAAAACAGCCACCCACTGTCCACTCTCTCTCTTTTTTTTGTTGCTCTGTTTCAAAATGTTATTGCTGATTTGTGGGGTTTCCCACAGCTATCTTGATGTGTGTGTGTGTGTGTGTGTGTGTTTCTCAACAGAAACTGGAGGCAAAGGATCTCATCAAGCTGAACATAGCGAAGAATAGCGAAGGTACAAAAACGGATCAACACGACTGATTCTTCTACTTTGCCTTAACGCTCTTCCTTATTGACTTCACAACACTTCGACAGATGAAGTGTGAATGCATATCTTTGTTTAAAGAGACCATATGCAACTTTTTCATAGTCATAAAATCGCTTAGAAATCGTTGTATTACTTGACTGACCAGTTTTATCGAAAACAGTAATATTTCCTCCCGCCCCCAGTGTCCCTATCCGCTATTTGCAACCTTGCAGTTTGTTCAGGAGACGATCGTTCCCTGTTTACATCTGGAAGGCTGAGACGCATAAAGAACAAGAACAACCACGCTTGCAATTTATATATTTATATATAGCCTATATATGTATACATATACACGCTAAAGCTGTCGCGGAAGCTCTGCAGAGAAATATGCAAGCATAAAACGAGCGGAAATGAATAACGAAACCGAAACTTGAGATGAAATCGCCAATCCTGCATAGTTTCTCTTTAAGTCGTGTGTTGTCCGGATGTCTGTCTGGTGTGATATGTAGTGTTCTGTGATTCTCCCTCTCTGTTCTCCAGGCAAATATCACTGCCCAGTCCTCTACTCCGTCTTCACCAACAACTCCCACATTGTCACCAACAGGGTCACAGGCAATGTGTACTCTAATGAGGTAAATCTTGCCTTGAAAATACTCATGAATACAGCATTGTATAGTAATGTAATGTAATCAGAGAGGGTTAAAGTGGAGCTTTAATGAGGGCGAATGAAGGATCTTTGATGTAATGTAAAGTATTGGGTGGGTATACCGTTTGAGAGGGCCTGTTAATACGAACCAGTAGCATGTTGTCTGGGTGGGTGTAGCCCTAGCCCACGTTTTGGCTAATGATTTACAGTGGGTATAGTAAGTATTCACACCCATGCTAAAGTTGACTAAAAAGAGGAATATAAAATCATCTTTTGAGAATTGATTGTAATGCCTTAATTCAAAAAATGAGTAAAAATCAAACCACTAAGGACACTAATTTTCTTTGTGATTGAAGAATGTATCGTAAATAGATAAATGTTCTTCCTTAAATACAGGTTGCATAAGTATTCAACCCCTATGTTAAATTCCCATAGGAGCAGGAGGATTTTTTATATGTTTTTATTTTTAAAGGCCAGCTATTTCATGGATCCAGGATATTATGCATCCTGATAAAGTTCCCTTGGCCTTTGGAATTAAAATAGCCCCACATCATCACATACCCTTCACCATAGATAGAGATTGGCATGGTGCTTTTTCCAGTTAGCCTATTAGCCTGTTTGATTTGCATTGAGCTCAATGAGCATCAAACAGGCTAATTGGCTAACTGTAAAAAGCACCATGCCAATCTCTAGCTATGGTGAAGGGTATGTGATGATGTGGGGCTATTTTAATTCCAAAGGCCAAGGGAACTTTATCAGGATGCATAATATCCTGGATCCATGAAATAGCTGGCCTTTAAAAATAAAAACATATAAAAAATCCTCCTGCTCCTATGGGAATTTAACATAGGGGTTGAATACTTATGCAACCTGTATTTAAGGAAGAACATTTATCTATTTACGATACATTCTTCAATCACAAAGAAAATTAGTGTCCTTAGCGGTTTGATTTTTACTCATTTTTTGAATTAAGGCATTATAATCAATTCTCAAAAGATGATTTTATATTCCTCTTTTTAGTCAACTTTAGCATGGGTGTGAATACTTACTATACCCACTGTATGTCGGCTCTTTGCAGGCTGTGGAGCAGCTCAACATCAAGACCAAAAGCTTCAAAGATCTTCTTACCGATGAGCCATTTACACGCCAGGACCTTATCACCCTACAGGTGTGTGTGTGTGTGAGAGAGAGAGAGTGGGGGGGAAAGAGAGAAATGGGGTTAGAGAGAGAGAGAGGTAGTGTGTGTGTGTGAGAGAGAGAGAGACACAGTGAAGCAGAGAGTGTGTGTGTGTGTGTGTGTGTGTGTGTGTGTGTGTGTGTGTTCTAGAGATATAGTGAAGCAGAGACAGACAGAGAGAGAGAGAGAGAGAAGAGTGGATTTGAGAAGATGTGCAGGTCTGTGCCACGTGTGCGCCACATGGCTGAGTGCCTCAGTGGAGGTCTGCGCTTGTAGCTGTGCGCTGCGCTGCGAGCCCCGCGGCCAGCGGGAGCAGGGGCATGTGCTCACTGTCAACAGTCCATAGATCACAATAGCAGCGCTCCGGTCACCTGCACTATATTTAGTGTGTTTGAGGGCATATTGGGTGTCCTCCGTGAGCCCCGTCCACAACACAGCCTGCAATTCACTTTAAGCCGCTCTCTTACGTAAAGCTCGCTGTAGAGGGCATTCTAGATCCCCCACCCCCCCACACACACACACACAAAAAAAACATACACGCGCGCACACACACACACACACACACACACACACACACACACACACACACACACACACACACACACACACACACACACACACACACTCACACTCACACTCACACACACTTCAAAGAGATAAGGGTAGTGTGGTCCAAGTGGAAAGGCTTGAGAGCTATGTGTCTTGTCATGCCTGTGTGTGTGTGTGTGTGTGTGTGTGTGTGTAGCCCAGTGCCCTGAATAACAACGGAGCCATGCGGTCCTCTCATGCCATGGCATCAGGCCGGGCAGTGGTAAGCGCGCGCGCTGGGGGGGGAGGAGGAGGTGGAGGTCAGAGACTGAGGGCACACAGCACTGTGATCTCATTACAAGGCCTGACCCATTTGGATCGGGTTCTGGCTCCGGGAGGTCACGGCCAGAGAAAAAGAAAGCGTGAGGAAAGGGCGGATGACAGTTGTAGAGAGAAAGAGAAAGGGAGAGATGGACAAAGAGAGAGGGAGGGAGGGAGGGAGGGAGGGAGGGAGGGAGGGAGGGAGAGAGAGAGGGAGGGAGGGAGGGAGGGAGTTATTCAACTAATAGAGGGAGAGGGAGAGAGGGAGAGAGAGAGAGACAGGCATGAGATTTAGTAGAAGGAAGAGGGAGGGAGAATGTTAAAGAGAAAGAGGAGTGTGTGTGTGTGTGGGGGGGGGGGAGAGAGAGGATGGGAGAGGCATGTGAGCTGAGCGAGTGCCCAGGAGGCCGTGCCAGTGGCCTGGCTTTTCCACTGCCCCCCTGCCCCCCGCCTGGAGCAGATACCCAGTCCCCTCGGGCCTCAGTTCCCAGAGCTCAGCTCACACAGGCCATAGTGGCCACTCAGGCTGCGTGTGTGTGTGTGTGTGAGAGAGAGAGTGAATGTGAGATCTTGATGCACAAAGTAATGGGAAAACATGACTGGGTGATTTTAATACTTATTCATGGGTTTCATCAGGTCCCTTTCCACAGGTGTATTAATCAAGCACCATGCAGTCTGCATTGATAATCAAGGAGCTTGATTTTATTCACCTGTGGAAAGGGACCTGATGAAATCCATGAATACAGTATAAAAAAAAGAGGCAGAAAGTGTGTGTGTGTGTGTGTGTGTGTGTGTGTCTGTGGGTTTGTAAAGTAATGCCTATGCACAGGCACAAGGAAAAAGGACAGTGTGTGTGTGTGTGTGTGTGTGAGAGAATGTGAGTTAAACAAGCACATTTGTTCTCCCCCACACATTCTAGTCCAAATCTGTTGCAGCTTGTCCTTTTGCTACAGTGCTCTCTTTTCTCCCCGTCTCCTCAGGACCCGACCAATCTGGATAAGTTCAACGTGTCCGACTTTTTCCACGTGAAAAACAATCTGAAAGTCCTTGATCCAGGTGTGTTCTGCCTCTCGTTTCATATGCTAGCCAGATGTTCCAGCACTTTACGGGAGTAGCGAAGCGCCATGTTTCAGCACTGTAGCCCCCCACGTGTGCGTTGTTGGCCTCCGCTAAACTCAGATCTGAGGTCCATTTTTTTGGCGCAGCAGTTGTTCACTTTGATACATTAATTACTGACCATTGACTGCTACATGGGGAGCAATACCATTTGATATGTGTTGGAATGAGAGGTGGTTTTTAGACCGCCTGAGCTCTGCTGTGTTTTGTCTTTCATGTGCGAGCCCGGCCAGGTGCTGGTCATCATTCATCAGGTTCTTTTTCCCCGGTTCAGGGGCCGTGCTTATTAGAACGTTTGAAAAATTGAGTGGGTAACATTAAACACCTGGCAGAAGTGTAGTGTACTATGATTAGCTGAAATGTCTTTCAAGATCAATAAAATGTCTGTGTGTCTGTCTGTCTGTCTGTGTGTCTGTGTGTATGTGTCTGTCGGTGTGTGTCTGTCGGTCTGTGTATGTGTGTCTGTCTGTGTGTGTGTGTCTGTCTGTGTCTGTCTGTCTGTGTATGTCTGTCTGTCTATGTGTGTCTGTGTGTGTCTTTCTGTGTGTGTCTTTCTGTGTGTGTCTTTCTGTGTGTGTCTGTCTGTGTGTCTTTCTGTGTGTATCTGTCTGTGTGTGTGTGTGTGTGTGTGTGTGTGTGTGTGTGTGTGTCTATGTCTGCAGATGAGGAGAAGGCCAAGCTGGACCCGGCCTACCACCTGAAGAGCACCAACCTGGAGACGCGGGAGACCCTGGCCGAGCTCTACCGGGACTACAAGGGGGACGAGCTGCTGGCCTCCACCATGAAGGAGCCCGAGGCCAAGAAGACCGACAAGCTCAACGCCGTGAGTTGGAATCGATTTAGCCTCCCACCCCTCTACTCCAGCCTCCTTATTTATCTCCCTGACTGGAAGAGGGCTGTGTCCTGTGTACAGTACCTCTCCTGCCTCTGCCTTTTGTGGTCGACTTGCTCATCGTCAGTAAGAGGAGGCGAGTGAGTAACAGATATGATGAGGAGGGAGATCGGGAAGCCGGCGTCATGCCTGGACTCCCTTCTCCGCTTTCCCTCTCTGTATCTCTCGCTCTCTCCCTCCTTTTGCTGCCTTTTTAAAGCATGTTGAGTCCCTTGTGCTCAGTGACTCCTCTCTCTCTAGACCTCTGTCTCATCCTCTGTCATCCACTCCCATCCCCCCATCCAATCTGTGCTCCTCTCTCCTTTATTGCTGTGACTAAAATATTGTGAGTAGTTGAGAATGACTCTAAGCGACTCAGAGCAGATGCATTAAGGTCTGGTGCTATTGGGGACAAGCAATCTCCAAAATACTGCGCTGTAATGTATAACACTTTGGACCCTGATTTAAAGGCAAAGTGTGTTGCACACATAAGCTGAAGTGTGTGGCTCTCTAAGTGGGATCTATCTCACGGTATTAGCCAACTGATGTTGCCAAGTTTTTAAATGAGATTAGGTTCGTTTTGCTCAACTTTGCACGTTGTCTGTCTTGAATTAGCACCTTGTTATTTGACTGACCAAGGGACACTGACTGATTTCACTGATCAGAGGGGTCAGTGAGAAGGTCCAGGAGATGGCAAGGAGATGACTGGACCTCCACAGAGTGTCCGAAGGGTCAGGGAGAGGCTTGGCCACGGCGCTAATCAGACAAGTCGATTACTCGCTATGATTCACCTCCATTACAAAGTCGAGACAAGAAAGGAGATGTTCTGATGGCTGTTCTTTGTCCTCGATAACACCATTCCCTCCAAAGTTCCATGTTTTGGTCAGAGTGCATTGCGTTTGTTGTGAGTCATATTTTCCACTGTCCCCGTGCTGGACTCCAGCATAACACCTGAATAAGAGGCTGAGTGGAAGCCACAGAAATATAACTGTGGAAACCTCTTCAATCCTATGATGTAATCTTTGGGGTACTGTAGATGCTCTTTCCTTTTGAAAAGAGTAACTCTGAAGTACAACAGCCACCCAGAGACATAGACACACACGCACACACACGCAGACACACTCAGACGCACACACGCACACACACACACACACACACACAGACACACACACACACACACACACACACACACACACACTCAGACGCACACACACACAGATACACACACAGACACACCACAGACACCCCAACACTCGTTCTTTCCTTCCTGCTCCGGATCTTACCTCATCCAAAAACAGCCATCAAACAATACCTCCTGGCACGCGGCTGATCACGCTTCCTGCTTCACCTCGGGGCCATTCACATGCCCATAATGGCTGTCCTCCCACGTCCCGGCGGCCCGCGCTCACCCAGGCCCCACACACAATGGACAATGGGGCCACAGGGGAAAGAGGAGAGGTGGGATGGCACTGCCTGTGCCTGTGCTAGCGCTTGTGCTTGTGATCGAGCTTGTCGGCCTGGCAGGCTAGGAACAGCCGTGTGTGTGTGTGTGTGTGTGTGTGTCTGTTTGTGAGCGAGAGAGAGAGAGAGAGAGAGGGAGAGTGTGTGTATGAGTGATTGTGAGTGAGCCACACTGCAGTCAGAGGAGCAGACCCACCGCCCCCACACTTGCCTCAGACGCAGTGTGTTTCTTGGCACAGAGCAGCCTTGACTGTGTGTGTGTCTGTGTCTGTGTGTGTGTGTGTGGGACACCATGATGAGCCTGACACGTCTCAGATAAAAAGGCACGAGGCTGGGAGGGGGGGTGCTATGATGTCGAAAAGCACTTGAGAAGCAGGAATCTCCTCACCATGTTGCTGCCATGAGCTTAGGCAGTGATTACTGGTAAAAAGTGGCTCCACCAGCCACTTTTTACCAGTAATCACTGCCTAAGCTCAAGTCAACAATCAGATGAGAAAATACTATGGGTTTCAGGTTATATTTCAAACTTGTAAGAAAAGGAAGACATGCATTTTATATGTTCATATGTGTAACTGTTGAATTGAGCGTAGCCCCTCCAATAGCTTGCTCTGTTAAAGCAACACTAAAGAGTTTTGTTGTACCTTAAAATAATGTTTTCAAAATTGTTTCAGTGGTTCATCAACTCGTAACAAGGTGAATGATTGGCACTTCTGCATTCGCTTCGCAGCCCTCTATCGGCTATAACCGAACTATGTAAGTTTACAAGATCGGGTAGCGGTTCTGTAGTACGGTGGAATAAGACATAAGAAGCTACATACGTTTATTGAACATCATATGTTTATGAAATCATGCAACAT